>NC_142178.1:40175000-40185000 GCF_026936395.1 Plectropomus leopardus | reverse complement strand
TACGCATATTTATACATGTACACATATATATACACATACACATATTTATACATATACACATATATATACACATACGCATATTTATACATGTACACATATATATATATATATATACATATAGGCATATTTATACATGTACACATATATATATATATATATACGCATATTTATACATGTACACATATATATACACATATGCATATTTATACATATACACATATATACACCTACGCATATTTATACAAATACACATATATACATATATGCATATTTATACATATACACTTATATATACATATACGCATATTTATACATATACACATATATATGCATATACACATATATATGCATATACGCATATTTATACATATACACATATATATGCGTTTACTGACATTTTTTACAGAGCATTTACAGACAGAAATGTTAAGCAGTTGACTGATACTGAACAGTACTGATGTTTATTTAGATATTTATTTTGTTGTATTTATATTTATTTTAATGTTCAGCAAAGACCAAACAGCACTGATGTTTATTTTATTTTTATATTCTTTTTATATTTCGTTTGTTTGTGTGTAATGTTCGATAAGTAAAATTTTAAATGAGAGCTGTTTATTTAAGAAAGCAGCCCTCAGAGTACTTTTACATATCAGTACAAAATCAGAGTACAATCCACATAGTAATGATCTATTTTTATTACAGTTCAAAAATCGGTCAATATATCAGTAATCTGTGAATTTTTCCACAATAAACTCAGTATAAGTCTTAAAAATCCCATATCAGTCGGGCTTTAATATGTATTCAGTGTGTGTATATATAACAGTTTTATAGTTGTTTTTGGTTAATGTTACAAGATTGTATGCACTGATTGAGAGTTTGTATATATATATATATATATATATATATATATATATATATATATATTTTTTTTTTTTTTATACTGTATACCAAGCCACGTTTCTGTGTTTCCCGTTCATGTCTCCTTTTCTTAAAATGTCTAACTTTGTTGTTGTCGTTGTTTTTTAATATGTGCTACAGCAAACGAGATGAGATGCAGTGAGGGTGAAAACTCTCTGACCTCTGAGATGTTGTTCTGGTCCAGACTGAGATCCTTCAGCGCCGGAAACATGGCCGTCTGAGACCCTACGGAGGAAAGATTCGGCTGTTACACTCAACAATCATCACTAACACCACGGCCTCGTGTCATTAAACTCACTCATAATGATAATAATAATAAAAACTCAGTTTATACAGCACGATTTAAAGTGTTATACGGGGCTACTCCAAAACATTTCTGTAATAATGCAAATAACATCAGACAATTAAAGTAACAACATGAAATATAATCAAATGAAAAATAATGAAACAGATAAAGAAAGACTGTTCAATAATATGAATGTCAGCTGTGGTTAAGATGTTTTATTATGCTTTTATTGTTTTTATTGTTTGAGTGAATGTGAGCAGCTGACTGCTTAAATTCCCTCTGGGATTAATAAATAAATTAAGTAAGTAAGCAGGTACGCATGTATGTATCTACCAGGAGTGATGAGTAAGAACGAACGAAAGACTGCGTCCATGTTTAGACGGACAGATGGACACCCGTCAGTCTAAATATTAACTGCACTGATACTGTGCCCCTCGCTCGCCCTGATCGTGGTCTGGTCCTGGTTGAGCCGATGCTGTGATCTTGCCTTTGGACACCTCACTATCAACATATGCATGAGACTGTTATCATCTCTATCAACATCATCACAGAGAGCAATTACTAAATTAACACCTGCCGTTACTGTAATATGACACGCATCTGTTTCTATTATTGCTGTGCCTCTCTCTCCCTCTCTCTCCCCTCTCTCCCTCCCTCTCTCTCCCTCTCTCCCCCTCTCTCTCTCCCCCTCCCTCTCTCTCCCCCTCTCTCCCTCTCTCTCTCTCCCCTCTCCCCTCCCTCTCTCTCCCCTCTCTCCCTCTCTCTCCCCTCTCTCTCTCCCCCTCTCTCCCTCTCCCTCTCTCTCCCTCTCTCTCTCCCCCTCTCCCCTCTCTCCCCTCTCTCCCTCTCTCTCTCCCTCTCTCTCTCTCCCCTCTCTCCCCTCTCTCCCCTCTCTCTCTCTCCCTCTCTCTCTCTCCCCCTCTCTCTCCCTCTCTCCCTCTCTCCCCTCTCTCTCTCTCTCTTTCCTTTTTTGCCATGATTGTATTTCATTTGTTATTTACGACATCTATTGCTCGTCTGTCCGTCCTGTAGAGGGATCCCTCACTATCCTCTGCCGCTCTTCCTGAGGTTTCTTCCTCTTTTTTTTCCCCGTTACAGGGTTTTTTTTTGGGAGTTTTTCCTCGGGTGATGTGAGGGTCTGAGGGCAGAGGGATGTCGTACACTGTAAAGCCCTCTGAGGCAAACCTTTGTGATAATAGGCTCTATAAATAAAACTGACTTGACTTGACTAAACACTAGCAGTGTCAACGTTTACAATTTTTTCTACACGTGTAAACGGGACTTCTAACCGACGTGTACCCGGTTACACGATTTATGATCTTTTTCTATCGCAGTTGCGCTATATAACCACTAGATGGTTCTGTCTCCATTCAAATACCTCCTAATCTCATTAAATCAAAGCCGTTCCAGTAGTTAGTTATCGCACAGAAACGTTTATTCAGCGAACAGAACTTAAAAAGTAGGCAATCCATCTCACCATTTAAGGCTTAGACCTACTTATGACAGAAAGTAAAATGAATTGAAAATAAAATCATCAATTTTGACAGACAAGAAAACGTACAAGTGAAAGCTGGAAAAGGTTTAACCTTCTTTTTCAATCATTGTTTTAACTATTGCTCACTTTTGTACAATATATTTTTTTAAGCTCCGCTTGTTCATCGCTTGTTGCTTGTTGTCCGTGCGGCCCCGAGTCAACTTGAAGTAACGTGACACTGGCTGTGGCTGCGGTTTTTTTTAATATCAACGTAACATTGCCACCTGTGCATCTATTATCTATGCAGATAACTGCATTAGTGGGAACATTTAAGTGTATAGTTAGTTAATGTTATTATCTTAAGCTTTCAGGCAACATTATCACCCCTAAAAATACTATTGGTGAGAAATGAACGAGGAGGAGGAGAGGAAAAAATGACGTGTAAACGGTTATTGATTTTTCTGAGTGGTTATGATTTGTTATCCGTGTACCTGTTTACACGGGTAGATGTTGACATCCCTACTAAACACTGCAATTGTTGTTGTGTTATTTTTGTGTTATTTTTACCAGGAGCAGCATCATCGAATCGAAGGTCCGACAGTCCGGTTTGTGTCAAGTTCAGCTGCTCCAAACTGCAATAAAACATCAGCACAGAGTTTATTCTTATTAATGTTAATGCTCTAAATATTCTTCTCATTCTTACATTTTATGACAACTTGGCCACGGGTCCGGACAGGACGAATCTGGACCGCGGTCCGCCAGTAGGTGATGCCTGGCTTACAGGTACATGTGATGAATCAGTGGTGTGGACGCTATTAACAGCCACCTCCGTGTGTATTAATCACGTGCAATGACAGGTGTTTTTATGGAAAACCTTGCAGGAGCGAGACAGTTTGTAAAAGTGCTCCAGTCGGAGCGGGCTGTAGGACATGTCCACGCTGCAGCGGGCTATTGGACATGTCCACGCTGCAGCGGGCTGTTGGACATGTCCACGCTGCAGCGGGCTGTTGGACATGTCCACGCTGCAGCGGGCTGTAGGACATGTCCACACTGCAGCGGGCTGTTGGACATGTCCACGCTGCAGCGGGCTGTCGGACATGTCCATACTGGAGCTGCAGCGTGGACATGTCCGCGCACTGGAGCGGGCTGTTGCACATTTCTACACTGGAGTTTTTAATAAGGAAAAAAAAAACAAGCATATTGTGCAAATATGTTAAAAAAATTGATTTTTTCACACCATGCAGCAGTTGAAATACTGGTCAGAAATGCTTTTATTGATCATTTGATTGATTGATCCTCAAATCTGTAAACAGAATATATTTGATGTTAAATGATGATTGTGTGTAGATGAGTGTGCAGAGTGTGAGTGTGTGTGTGTGTGTGTGTGTGTGTGTTGTACCTGGGCAGAGCAGCCAGACTGAGCACAGTGTGCTGCACCAAAGGGTTAAAGGACAGACTGAGGCTCTTCAGCGTCTGCAGCACTCCATCAGGCCTTAAACAAACACACACACACACACACACACACACACACACACACACACACACACACACACACACACTGTGAACACAGCCTGGATGTCACATCAATCAGGATGAAACAGGAAGTACTAACTGCACCTCTGCAGCTCCGTGATGCTGTTTTCCTCCACAGACAGCTCCTCCAGCCGCGGCCACATGGGGGCGCACTGCAGGACCTGACCAGAGTAAAATAAAAAAAGAGAAAAATGTTTTATTTTTAACAACACTTTTTGCTCATAATTCTGACACGGCCACAATTACATATGATTTTGCTATAATAATAATAATAATAATAATAATAATAATAATAATAATAATAATAATAATAATAATATTGTGGGAGAATTTACAAGTGATAAAAAATGTAAATAAATAAAAACATGAATTGTCAAATCAATTAAAATAAACTACGGATACATTCTATTCATGTAAAGGTACGCATTTTTTATATTAGTTTGTATTTGTTTTTTTAATGTACTGTATTTTTTAAAACATATTTAAGTACTGCAAATAAATAAATTAATGCATACAACTTAAGTAAATATTGAATATTTATAAACAATAGTAAAATAAATATCTTTGCTTTACACACAAAACATATATAGATAAATTATAAAATAAATCTAAGTATGTCAATAATTGAATAAAGATATGATATATTGCAACTATCTTAAAAGGTTACTAGTAATATAAATATTAATTTGTATATGCAGGTTGTATATTCTCATTTAGATGTATTTATTCATTATTTATATTGTATGTAATTTATATTAAACAAAAAATGCAATAGGAAATAATATACAGTACGTATAAATATTGGTTCTACAAATATTATTATTCTCTATTTACTGTTATTTATTCATAAAATATTATTACAGTTTTGAGATCTTATTTAAAAGTATTTAACATGATCCATCTTCAGTATACTTTATTTATAAATACATATTTCAGAACCCTGGATAGAAAAATTAATGTAAATATAGAATATTCATAAATAATAGTTAAAAATATCTATGTTTTATACATAAATATTGTATAGATAAATTATTATTGTATAGTATTTGTAAAATGTATTTATTTACTCTTATTTATTTTTATAATTTAATTTTAGTTAATGATTGCTTCATTTAAAAATAATAAATATTTGCAAAAAAACTTAAAGAAATAAAATAAATCTCTCCAGTTTTCAGTGGAGACGTAACAGTAGCCGATGATGCCGGTCAGGCGAGCACACACTGATGTGTGTGTGGCGTGTGAGCAGACAGGTGTACCTGAGGCCAGGTGAGGTCGCAGCCGTTGAGGGCGAGCACTCGGAGGCTGCAGAACGCCGCGCAGTGAGCCGACGGCTCGGACGGCAAACGCAGCCTGTTATAGCTAAAACAACAAAAATAAAATAAAACAGGATGAAGAATTCAGAGGAAGGAAGGAGGGATAACACACACACACACACACACACACACACACACACACACACACACACACACACACACACACACACACACAGTCGGGTACCTGAGCTGCAGTCCCTCCAGTTTGTCCAGCTGCTGAGTGACGGCAGCAACGTCCTCCCAGCAGGACAGCAGAGTCCTGCACAGGTCCAACCACTGCACGTCTGATCACGGCCGATCAAGGGTTAATATGCAACATTTTCACTTTCATGTGGCACTTTAAAAACGGAGTTTACAAAACGCTTTGACAAAAAAGCAAAGATGCAGAAATGGGATACGGAGACGACGATGCAACAACGGAAAAGCCAAACAGTTCGACTGAACCCAAACGAGACGAAGCTGAATCAGAATCTAATTAAACAAATAAAGCAGCACGCAGGACGCAAAATTTAACTGTGAAATAATTTAAAAAACATGGACCAAAAACAACAGAAACCATAAAAGCAATACAACCACAAAAAAAGGAATTAACGTAAACGTAAATTAAAGGTAAAATAGAAAAAAGAAAGAAAAATGTGAAATAAAAAGACGACATAACATCAGAGCAAATCGATAAAATGTGTTTCAGGAGGCGATTTAAGACGTCACTGATACTGCCACCCTGATATCTATATATCTATATAAATACACACACACAGATATATATATATATATATATACATATATATATATATATATATATATATATATATATATACATATATAAAGACACCTGGATCCAGCGTTTGAGACGTGGTCCGTTCGTTGCTATGAAAGTTGCTCGGTGGTGCTTGAAGCTAAAACAGTTAAACTTCTCGTCGTTTTGCTCCGAAACCCGAAGATTCTCATAAGCTGAAGGAAAGCAGCTCGTTTAGAAGCTTAAACTCGTTTTTTTCTGAGCACTTCTGCCCACAAACAACAAGACACGAAATATTCGTCAGTAAATTTCCTGTCGATCAAATACTCGATTAAATTACGAACAGTTGCAGCGCCGACATCCTGATCTTTGTTTTTGAATTTTGAAGTCGTTGAAATGAAACCCAGCTGAGCGCAGCTGCTACGCGTCCTCCCGTCTCTCCCCTTCACACGCCAAACGTCCGATACAAATAAAGACAAAACCACGGCGGCAGAATTCACGCCTCGTCATGACAATTATGATCAATATCACTTCTGAAGCATAAACTCACAGCAGGAAGTTATTTTTGAAAAACGATACTCGGCGTTGTTTTCCGGATTTCGCCGTCGGCGCCGGGTCCGTTCACGTCGCTGCGATTCAGCAGAACTGATGGGAGACTCTCAAAACTGTGGAGACAGAAACAGACGGTGCAGTCAGGACCCGTGATTTTCACCGAAAATACCGTGGAAAACGATATTATTGTCGACGTCGTTTTAAGCCCATTTTACGCCGCTAATATAATAATATGTCATAATAATACGAGTACATCCTTTCAAAATTAAACTATCAAATGTTCATTAATTGTCAGAATTTTAACCCTTCAAATGTCAGGTTTTTGTCATGACATCTAAATGTTTTTAAATAAAAGAAAAAAAATTAAATTAGAAAAATAATTTTTAATTTACTACAAAATATTATCAACATCTGGGATATGTCAAAGATTTGCAATAATGTTGATTTTTATACATTATTATTATTTTTTGCAGTTTCAAAAACTCGTACCGCTCTGCACGCTAAAGGCACGTTTCAAAATCAGGCAATAAAAATATTAAACATTAATGTGATTCTCGACTTTCACTGAGTTTATTTTTTAACCAACATCAGTCCTGATCGCAAATATCAAATATTTATTCATGTTCAGAACTTTAACCCTTTAAATGAGACTAAAATGAGACAAACGGTCCCTGAGGGTAAATAGTGAACAGTCCCTAAAGGGTGTCGTTCCTCCTCGTGTTTCCCGGACTTCCTTCCTGTTTCGGTGACACAAACTGTCTGATGAACATCGCACCTGCGCTCCCTGATCCGCCCCCACTCCAGCTTCGTGGAGGAGATGGAGATCTCCTCGCTCAGCACCTCCTCGGAGTCGATCTCGTATTTCTGCTGCACGGCGGTCAGGAAGTCCACCCCGAAGCTCACCTTCGCCGGACGCACAAAGGAGCCTCCTGTAGGGTGTCTGAGATCGTGCGGACAAAAACAACATTCACTCCTCTCACATCACACGGACATCTTTAAACGACAAATGGAGCGTTTTCATTAACGAATCTTTACAACATCAAAAACTTCATCAAAGCGACGATTTGTGATTACGATTACGGTTTATGATGACTTCTCCAAACTGCCGTGATTTACCGTAAAACCTCAAATAAAACTTCTCACTGAGGTGAACCTGCGTGGAGTCCACGTCGACAAACGATCAAAACGTATCTACGCGTTTGTCTGTGTGATCGAAGCAGCTAAAAAAAAAAGAGCTGCGTGGTAACCATGGTAACCAGAGCGAGCCTCTAATCGAGACAGGCCTTTAATCGTCACACTGTGGAGCCTCAGCGGGCTGGAAAAAAAGGACTGGGCTTTTATTTGATGTTTTACGGTAATTATTTCACTTGTTGTTATGTCCTGTTGCTGTTGTTTTTTAACCTTTAACCCTTTCATTGCCCTGATAGTTATGTGTTGTGATACTGACAGTTATTGGTGGATGTTTACCTGAAAGTTGTGTCAAAAATAAATAAAAATAATTGGTCCAAAAAACAACAAAACAAACCGAATATGTAATTTATTAAATTAGCGCCCAGAAGGTGCTGCAGGTTCAGCGTTGGGCCTCGTGCAGCTAAAGCAAAACTTCTGCAGGAGAGAAACTGACGCACCGTTTAATTAACTGTGATTTCAGGAAGATGCATTTAAGTATAAAAGTTAAAGTACACGTGCAAAAATGTTTATTAATTTAGTCAAACAAAATGATTGAAACAAAAAGCAGCAATTCTCATACGTACAGTTTAAATTAAATCTGGAACTATGAAATGTTTTTGACCTTCCAGTTAATTTTCTAATTAATGGACTAATTGATTGTTTCAGCTGCACTTAAATATTTTCATATTTTCAGTGTAAGTAGTTTTCTAATAATAGTAGTGGAGTAAAAAGTACAATATTTCCCTTTGAAGTGTGGTGGAGTAGTGACACGAGATTAAAATACTCAAGTAAAGTAAAAGTATCCTCAGATTTGCTCTTCAGTACAGTATTTGAGTAAATGTACTTAGTTACATTCAGCAAAGTAACTGATGCAAAGTAACTGAAGTTAGAGTAACTGGGATCAACAGACAGAGTCCAGTTTATTTCTTTAATAATCTAGTTATTAAAATCGCTGAAACATCATCTGAATTTGATTAAATCATATTCAGTTTTTAAATGTTCCAAAAATATAAAACTCATTTTTCTTTGTGTTGAACAATAATTTTTGGACTCTTCAGGAAAATTATTTTTCTCTTATTTTTGGTTCGAGTGCTCGCAGCCTCTCGGAAATTTAAGTGAGTCAGAAAACTTTGGTGAATTCCAAAAATCAACGAGTACCGACAAAAAAAGAACAAATCTCGTTCTAAATATGAACAAAATATGAACGACTTTAACCCTTTCAGCCGTCTCAGATCTCAGCTGCTCAGACTGACCTGCAGGTGAAATACTGGACTCCCTCGTGGCTGCCGTCGTGTTTTCCTCTCTCAGGGTTATCCCACTCCACGCCGAGCCACAGCCCTGAACGCACAACACGAAAAACACACGGGGTTAATAACAAACAGCCCCTAAATAACTAACAGTGACTAAAGACTTCATAACAAACAGCCCCTAAATAACGAACAGTCCCTGAAGTGTTAGTAACGAACAGTCCCTGAAGAGTTAGTAACGAACAGTCCCTGGGGCTCGCTGACCTGCCGTCGGTGGTACCGGGCCCACATACCGCACCGTGGCCCGCTCTCCGGCGCAGGACACCCGCCTGCTCAGCGCGTCCTCCGGCGCCTCCTGCTCGGTGCGGCCTCCTCCCATCGGCGCCTCCTTCGGCGTCATTAAAACGTCGTTAACTCGCTGAATCCTGGAAATCGTCGCGCGGACGTCAGACACACTCGTCAGACGGCAGCTCGCGCGCAGGACATGACGGTAACCTCACCTGCGGAGTTTAAAGACACGAGCACAGGTGAGTTAGCCTCCGAGCTAACGTTAGCCTCCGAACCAAAACAGTCACTGCTCACCGGAAGTGACGCATTTTAAATATGATACCACTTCCTCCCAGAGCTTTTCAAAATAAAACTACCGACTTTATAAACATAAACACGCATAATGTTATTTATTTATTTTTTTTAAAGTTTCGCTTATTAAGCCATCCATAATTTAAGCAGTTTGGCTCTGCGGTGTGTTTTTATTGATCATTTTTCAAATAT
>NC_142178.1:40115000-40170000 GCF_026936395.1 Plectropomus leopardus | reverse complement strand
GATGTAAACATATAATTCTTATCCTTTTCTGAACTCTTTTTTTTTAAAGCTGTTATATAATAATGAAAAAAGAGCCGATGAGGATGATCGATGGTCGTTTCAGAGAAATGTGTGCTCTTAAAAAATGGCCTTAAAATCCTGGAAAAGTCCTTGAAAGTTATTGGAAACAGTGTGTGTGAACCCTGAAGTCAGTGATGTCGTTCTTGTTTTGCAGCACGATCACAAACGCTCCGTGTTCGTGGGGAATCTTTCATTCGGTGAGTTTTTCTGCAGCGTTCACATGGACGAGTTCACGTGTTTTATTGTTCTGTGTTAACGTGTGTGTGTGTGTGTGTGTGTGTGTTTAGAGATGCATGAACTGGCTTTTCGGCGGCACTTTGAAGAGTGCGGCAAAGTGGAGGCGGTGCGTCTGGTGCGAGACCAGAACTCTGGACTCGGGAAAGGATTCGGTTACGTCCTGTTTGAGGTACGGCGGCTTTTTTGCTGATTTATCCTCTTTTAGGTCCTAAAATACGAATATGGAAATGTTTATGCCTCCACGCCGGCCACGAGAACGCCATGACGGAGTTTCCTCAAATTTGGCGCAAACGTCCGCTGGGACTCAACGATAAACTGATTAGATTTTTGGTCGGTCAAAGGTCGCTGTAACCCTGAATTTGTCTCATTCTCGTGACGGCGATATCTTAAGAACACCGTGACAGAGTTTCCTCAAATTTGGCGCAAACGTCCGCTGGGACTCGGGGATGAACTGGACCGTGCTGTTGATAACGCAGCGGCTGCGCGGCTCCATAAATGAGCGGAGCAATAACTGTAGAAATACATCACTCAGAGCAGCAGCAACTCTGTGTGAGTCGTTTTTGAATTCTAGCGTGAACGAAGTTATTTCGTAAAACAAAAGCTGAAAGAAAAGAAGTACTAAAGTACTAAAGAAAGAGTACTCACTAAAACTGAGGAAAAGCTGCCATAAGTTATGAGGCAGAATAAAACCTGTAGATAAAAGATAAAAATGAATAATAAAAATAATATATGATGATACATACGGTTTTAATTTAATATCAGTTTCATGATTATGGTTATTGTTAGTTGGCTCACATGGATTTGGGAAAAATCTAACCATTTTTCAAAAGTTTAACCGCTCGTGAAATGTGTCCAAATGTAACACAAGAATCTGATCAGGTTTTCGTACCTTTTTGTCGCAGAGCGCCGACTCGGTGCAGCTGGCGTTGGAGTTGGACGGCACCAAACTGGAGGGCAGGGCCATCCGGGTGAAAAGGTCTGTGAAGAAGGAAAAGCAGAAGAGTAAAACGGACAGCGGAGGGACTACGGGGAGGGCCGGCAAGGGCCCCATGAAGGGCCCCATTAAGGGGTCGGTGCAGCAGAGAGGAGGCAGTCGGGGAGGTTTCAAATCTCAAAAGAAATTCTCTGGAAAGCAGCAAACGTCGACAAACAGCTCCTTCAAAGGCGAGATGGTGGATCCAAACAAAAAGAGTAAAAAGAAAGGACTGAAGAAGAAAGCGAAGCCGAAAAAGAGTGTTCACATCTGAAATCTGACGCACGGTTACAGAAATAAAACTGTCTGACTGAACCCAGCTGTGATCCTTCCTCTGAAAATATCCTCTCCAAGAAGCCTTTGTCTTACCGTAAAACTTCAAATAAAAGCACAGTCACAGTCAAACATGCAGTCCCTTTCAGTATAAAGCCGGCGTGGCGACGACCATTGACCATCAAAGGCCCGTCTCAGTTAGAGGCTAAACGTAATACCAATCTGCATCTTTTAATGTAATAATCCCAAAAACATAATACTTGTTGCCACTGCAAACGTAATACCAAATTTTCTTGCAGATGTCCAGAAAAGATGTCATAAAGATGTCTTTTTTGGACATTTGCAGGAAATTTCTTATGTTTGTAGTTAGCAACAGCTATGGTGTTTATGGGAAATTTGTGATGTTTGTGGGATCGCTACATTAAAAGCTGCAAATTAGTTTTACGTATGCTATAATAAATATCTCAAAACTTAAAAAAAAAAAAAAGCCTGGTCCCAATTAAAGGCCGAGTCCCTTTTAGTAGCCCGTTGTGGCTTCACATTTTCCCAAATAAAGGCTCGTCTCAATTAGAGTCTGGCTCTGGTTACTATGGTTACCGTGCAGCTCATTTTGACAGAAGTTGACCTGCTGGAGTTAATGTTCGTTAGCTGCTTAGACGACTCAGACAAATATGTTTATATGATTTATCTTTTGTCAATATGGACACGATGTTAGCTTATGAGCTCCAAATAAGACGATATTATCGGCAGAGTTAACGAGTCTGAGCTGTTAACTGAAGTTTTACGGTATCATCTACAGCAGCTGGACAAAATGAAGTTAAATCCCATTTCTCTAACAAAGACTAAATCAAATATCACCATTTATAACTTTCTTATACTTAGCAGAAGAAATAAAATCATTTTTAAAATCAGTATTTTGTGTGAAATTATTAATTTGTTTAGTAAGTAGCTGTTTAATAAGCAGGATAATGAAACTTGCAAAAATGACCCGCTGGCTGTATATTCTCGTTTGCATATCGTCTGGTGTTCTTGTTATTGTTTTGTTGAACAAACATGGTTGTTTTTTGTTTTGTTTTTTCCAAAAAAGTGAATAAACATATTTCCCAAAATGTTGAACTGTTCAAATTTATATATATATTTTTTTTTTTTTCTAAAGAAGGCTGTTCTCTTTAAAAAGTGATGACATTTTTGTTCATTTTTAAAAAGTGGTGAAGACCGCAGTGAAGTTTGTTTTAAGCTGCATATCTGATATATTTTGAATAATCAGTGTATTACTGTTAAAATCATATGATGTTTGATGATAGTTTTTAAAATGTTCACTGACTTGCTCATACTTAACTAGTCTAATGTATCACTCTTATTTTTATTTCAAATGCTTGATTCAGTTATTTTCCATAAATGTTTTAATAGAAAATGAGATTTTCATACATCCCGCTGAAAGGATTATATTTTGGGTTTTCCATCTGTTGGTCTCATCTACGCAATATCTAAAGAACGGCTTTTCGGAAATTTTCTCAAATTTGGTCTCATTCTTTGTAAACTCAGCATCTCAATGACATCTTGAAGGAATTAATTCAAATTTGGCACAAACGACCACGTGGACTCAAGAAATACCTAATTTTCTTGTTGGCATAGCGTCACGAAAAATACGAAAAACTGTGAACATTTGCACATTACATGAACGTCTCTGCACAAACTACCACTTAAAAACTACTAAAAATCTATTTCACTTCCAGACATAGTATACATCATAGTATACATATCATCTGTATTTTTCTTCATAGTTTCATTGGAAATGTTATTCTTTATTTACCAGGACGTTCAGGAAGAAAGCATATTTTATATTTTAAAGTCAGATACTAGTTTTATATTTCACACACTCAGCATCATTTTAATTTAAATATTCACACAGTAATTGTCTATAACTGTGCATTTATATTTCTTACATACTTACATACTCCGCATATTATAAATGCGCTTTCTAAAAAAATTTAATATTGTGCTAATTGTTTACTATTACTGTATTTTTATTTTCACATTTATATTTTTATATACTTGTTCTTGTACATATTTCTACTCACGATTTCTATCTGCAACTAAACCGTCAAAATTATGCAAAAACACACCTTAAACTGGTCAACCAGCTTAACCATCTTAAACAGGTCGAGCTGTTTTTACAGCAGAAGAAGAAGAATCACTTCATCTCCGGAGTCCAGTGGCTCCGACCGAGGACCTACACAACCAGGCAGACGGCAGACCGGCGACACCTTCGGGACGGCATGGGAAACAAACGGGGAAAAAGTCAGAGGGAAAAGCAGCGCGGCAAAATACAGAACACATGCTCATATGTTGCTATGGTGATGTGTCAAAAACTGAATAAATGTAGTAAAATAGAAATAAATTATGCCTATTATTGTGTGTAATTACTGTGGCAGTTTACATAGATAAAAGGAAGCTTTCCCTTCATATTCTTTTGCAAACTAAAAATTGTTAGAATTTTCTTCAAAATGTAAAGAAAGTTAAATTTCCTCCAAAAGTAATTTATTAATTAACCATTCATCGCCTGCTTCTCCTGCAACATCTCGGTTACGTTTCAATTTTTGATCACATAACTCTGGGTGTTATTGCACCAAAATCATCAGCCTTTTGTTGTCCAGATCGGCCATGTTTTCCTCTTGTGTAGAGGCTGAGTAATATCTGGCAAAAGGTTCATATTTTTTCACTTTGGACGGCAATGCTGACATTTTCTGCCGGCTTCACTGAACTTTATCCATGGATCCTTAAAAAGTCTTTAAAGGCACCAACTTCGTTTATCTAAAAATAAGGCTTTAATTGGTATTAAGAGGACTGAAATTAATCTTTCAAAAGTCTTAAAAATGCTCAAATATGAGGGGCAGGATTTTACAAATACCCTTTTTTTGTTTGTTTTTCGAATGCTGCACTGTAAAATCATAAAAATACTGGTCACATGTATTTCTTCTTAAATAATTGAATAAATTGCTCTTTTTAATCGTGTCATGATGGGTGTTAGTGCAGTGAAACCTCACATGCAGAGAGAGAAACAAAACATTTCCAAGAAAATTGTCTAGAAATGCCATTTTGTTCTTTTGTTGGGAACCCAAATATATGTTTAAACATTGATCGCCTTCTTTGTGCTTCACTCAAAAAAGTGTTGTATTTGATGTAGATAATTTAACTCTTTCACTGGACAAAAATACCATTTTTTTGTTACAATAAACATGTGGGTAAAATTAAACCGTCCTTCAATTTTAGTCATTAGGGATTTGGTTTTAAACTTAACTCTGGGTGACATTAAAAGCTCTTTAAAATCCTTAAATATTAATTGCCTTAAGCTGCAGGAACGTTGTTTTATTGTCCAAACAACCCTGCTGGATTCCATGTGAACGCAGCATAGTAATTAATTACAGTACTGCTGTAAACCTGTATGTCCAATCACCACGGAGACAAAACCAACGCAGCTGCAGTCAGAGGCGGAGCAAAAACCGGATCAGCAACGTTTCACACAGCAGAGTTTCCGACAAACGCTGGTGAGTACAGCTGATCATATTTACTTTGTCAAACACACAAATTTGATTTATTTCACTTTTATGTTTACAATATAAAGCCTAATGTGGCTGCAGTTGTTATTGATACAGCTGATTTGGGATACACTGAACAAGTGGACGGACGTGGACGTGTTTTCCGCATTGGAGACTCGGCCTCAGGCCTCTGGTCTGGGTTGGGCCACTTCTATGGAAGCAGGGGATTTTTCTAAGAGCTGGTGTTGCAACACGTTCTCATCTCAGTACGTCACGTGGTACTGCTCTGTCAGTGACCCGGGCCGTGACTGTTTTATTAAAGATAAATATAAAATACAACCTTTTCAGCTTATATGTCCCCAATCTAAGCCAAAATGAAAGTCACTCCTCAGTGCTTAATGTTTTTAAAAATGAAAATTCAATTTAGTCTGATTTCCTTCAGATTAACATGTTTACATGTTTCTTAAAAGTCCAGTTTTAGTCGGACAAACACAACAATTCCACTTTTTCAAACATCACGTAAATGTACCGAATGAGCCCACAGAGGAGCAGCAGGAGCTCCAACTGTCCAAACTCTGCACACTAACACCAACACAAACTCCTCTCTGCAGATCAGAACCACCGTTGTTGCTCGGAAACATTTGGGCTACATTTTTCCATCGGTTTACAAAACTGTCCAATTTTAGTAGAGAACCACGATGACGGCTGTGGACCTCTTGAGCACTCTGGAGGATCTGACACGTGAAGACTTTGAGTCTTTTAAATGGCATCTGCAGCAGCCTGACATCGTGGAAGGATACCAAGCTATTAAAAAGTGCAAACTGGAGGATGCTAAAAGGCGGGACACAGTGGATCTGATGAGAAACACATATCAATCTGAGGGAGCTCTGAAGGTGACATGTGGTGGTGCAGCGTCTGCCAGACACCGGCTCAGGACTTCAAGGTCAGTCACAGCTGTTCAGTAGTTAATGGGACAGAGTCTCTGTACTGAAGCTCATTGTATATACCAAAGAACAACAATCGGAGGTCTGATCCGAAAGATTTAGGTTGTCAATAATCAGAGGCATCATGATGTTACCTAATTTAATTCCTCGGTTTGAGACTCTGGCTACGGATACAAGCACCAATAATCCGCTATTATTCCAAATATGACAATATTCTGAATTTGATGGGGGTCATTTAAACAGCATATTCTGTTTAAATTATCCAGATTAGGTCATTTTCCAAATTTACCATTTACTAAATAAGACGTGGGATATGGCGGTATGATTAGGGTTTTAGGAGCATTATTTTGGCATGTGTACAACCAATTTGGAATATACGTCTTACCTGGGGTTTTTACTGCTGTTAGTGACACATGGCCTCTTGTTTGTTTACGGTCATCTCTGTGCGTTGTCATGGAAACGTTGTACAAAACCAGCTCACCCACAGTTTACGTAGGCTGTGACCTGATCACTTTCTGCACGCATTTCATGTCTTTGATGCAAAGACGCAAAATGCGCGCAGAAAAGCCCTCGTTTCTCAAGAAGGTGAAGTAAGGAATGAAAAAAAATTAAAGAAAAAATTTCTGGGCTGCTCACACGGTTGATGCCCCAGCAAGTGAAACTTTAAAAAAATTATATTTTGATGCAAAATGACAAGCTGCTGTAGCTGTCTTTCTCAGAATAAGGAGGAAAAGCAGACTATTTTCTCACTGTGAGATATAAATCTGAGTAGTGTGAATGGTATTTTAATGCCTTGAGTTTATAACCAATGAGATGTCCTGATTACAAAATGCTGTCAGGCAGTGAGGTTGATATGTTGATGGACGTGAAACAGAACTTTTGGATGTTGTCAGAGAGTTTATATAACACACACTCTGTCTCACACAGTGTCGGTGGATGCCATTGATGTTGGAAAGACTTCAGAGAGAAGAGGAACTTCCTCCTCTAAGAGAGAAGGTAAAGCTTTGACTTTTTGTGTGAGACACCATGACTTCATTATACATGATTACAAGCAAAAACAGGAGAACTCACTGACACCAGACCAGTGTTTGCATTCTCTGCCCTGTTTTAGACCACAAGACACATGATGTTGTTCCTCCGAAGGAATTTGAAAAAAAGAAGGCTGAGCTAAAGGCTGAAATTCAGCAGATGATCCAGAAGAGACAATCGAAGATTCGGGAGCCGGAAAACTCAGTTGACCACGGTGAGAAAGATGCAGACAGAGAGATCGCACAAGGTGTTCAGGTCTTCACGGCTCTGAAGGAGTCTGTTGAGAGAAGCCAGGCTGATCTCATTGACACGATCAAAGAGAAGCAGAAATCAACAAAAAGGAAAGCCAAGTCTTTCATCAAAGAACTGGACAAAGAAATCTGTGAGCTGAAGAAGAGACGGACTGAGGTGGAGCAGCTCTCACGCTCAGAGGACCACCTCCATCTTGTTCAGAGTGTCCAGTCCCTGAACGGCCATCATGCATCAAGGCCTGGACGGAGGTCAGTGTCCGTCTGTCATGAGGGGACCATGGTGAGAGCTGTGTCTCAGCTGGAAGAGACACTCACTAAAGAGATGAAGAAGCTGGTCGCTGAGTCAGAGCTGAGGAGGGTACAGCGGTATGCGGTGGATGTGACTATTGATCCTGATATATCAAATCCATGTGTCAACCTGTCTTTTAATGGAAAACAAGTGAAGCACGTGCAGAAGAATCTTCTGGACAACCCAGAGAGATTTCCTCGTACGGGTGTCTTTGGAAAGCAGAGTTTCTCTTCAGGCAGATTTTACTTTGAGGTTCAGGTTAAAGGAAAGAACGGCTGGACTTTAGGAGTGGTCAGGGAGTCGATCTACAGGAAGGCAAATGTCAGACTGAGCCCAAGGAATGGTTACTGGACTATGTGGTTGATAAATGGAGATGAGTATGAAGCTCTTGATGCTCCTCCAGTTAGTCTCTCTCTTCAGTCCCCCCCTCAGAAGGTGGGGGTGTTTGTGGATTATGAGGAGGGTCTGGTCTCCTTTTATGACGTAGATGCTGCAGCTCTCATCTACTCCTTTACTGGCTGCTCCTTCACTGAGAAACTCTTCCCGTACCTTAATCCCAGTTATAATGATGGTGGTATAAACTCGGCACCTCTGATCGTCACACCTGTCAGTGTAAACTGATCGCCGGTGTTGGGGAGGAGTGAACTATCAGCCCGTTCTCAGGCTAGTGCGGTTTCTGCATCGCCATGGTTCCTGGAACATTATCATCAAAATATCACTCATTGGAAACACAGTCATCTCAACATTGTGTTTTATCGAGATTTTGAAAATATCGCTAAATTCTGCGCAAATCTGTAATGGAAACCTTCTTAGAAACGCCTGGTTTACATTGGAAACAGCTGCAGTGAGAGGTGGAGGAGCGCTGGAGAGACGTCACAACCTCATCAATCACGGCAGCCCCCCCGACAGGTCCCTCCATTCACCGAACACCAAATCACACTCTCATTAGTCTGGTCACACTGAATCACCACCACCCCCTCTGGACCACCTCTGCATTCAGTCCTCCCACACAGATCTGGCCCACCGGCTTCAATTACCTCCATCATTTCCCTCCGTAAACCCACTGAAACATCCAGTAACTCTTCCCTCAGCTGCCAGTCACAACAGTCTCATTCAGGTCCCTCTCTTTACCCCCAACCTCAGGTGTAACCCTGTAAATGTTGGCCCTTTAAACATCAGATCCACAAAAGTAAGTCCATTTAATGCCATGACTTTATTTATTTTTGTGAAATTATCACAGAGGCCTGGCCAACACAGGAAGACTGCAGTCCTCTCGTCAAAGCAAATCCACCCCCACCCTCTCTTATTTACAGAGACTTTAAATGTACAACTGGGAACTTCACAAACTACAGACGCACTTCTTTACTTCCACAGTTCTCCGAAATTCAAGGAAAACTCTCCAGCATCAGATTGCACATATTCTTAGATAAGCACAAATATGTCACTGACATCCAATGCGGATTCAGATCAAACAGATTAGCATCACTGGAAATGATAAAGTCAGTCTGAGTTTTTATGATCCTCAAAAAGCTTTAGACACAATCAAACGTGACCTATCGGGAAATTTACGAGGTGTAGTAACAGATGGGGTCGTGCTGCTTCCTGACATTTTTGGGAATGTTCCTCTCTACAGTTCCACTACAACTCAAACACAAAATTATTTCAGACAATTTTGTACAATTTAAGTTGACATAAGTAGAAATTTAAATATTGCACTACGGGATATTTTTTGTGTGGTCATAATGATCAGTAACATAATGTCTAAACTTTAAAGGAACAGTTCAGACATTTAGGGAGCTCCATTTTTTAAGATTTGTTTATGCTGGTAGTTTTTCAGCCAATCACAGAGCTTCATACACACAGACAGAATACCACTTAACCCTGGTACTTAATTACTGAAGAATTTTAGTTACTTTTCAAATTAAGATTAGTGCACATTAACCAGCGTTAATTACACAAGTGTTTATATTATTCTGTGCAAAAACTTTTAGTGGATCCATGTTCACAAATATGAGGACTTTTTCTTTTCTTTCATTTTTGAAATATTTTTGATTTGTATGCTTACTATTTACTGAAACAACATGTTTGATGCAGGATTTATTTATTTTTTTTTTTTAAATAAAGATTTTCAACTTACAACCAACGTGCCTCCGATGCTCTGCAGACTGCCAGCCAGAGATGCAGAACAACCACAGCTGCACACAGCTTGGCTTGGCGAGGCGCTGGAACCATCAGGTCCAAACTGGTCAAACTGGTCCAACAGATTTCTGCACACAAACGTTATTGTTATTCCGCAAAGTTACTGTTAAGCTTCATCGCAGCATACATGATCAACAACCAGTCTAATCCCGGTCTAATCCCGGTCTAATCCTGGTCTAATCCCGGTCTAATCCCTGGTAGTGATGCAACACACCTGAGCACAACCACGGTGGCAGAAGCTCCACCTCCTGGGAGTTGTAGTTTTTAAGGACTGACAGCAGTGGAGGAAGTGTTCAGATCATTTACTTAAATATAATTACTAATAATGCACTGTGAAAATACTGTGTCACAAGTAAAGCTCTGGCAATGGAAATTTTACAAGTAAAAGCAAGTATAGTCAGAAAATAGTATTTTAAGGTTACACACACACATACATATGTGTGTGTGTGTGTGTGTGTGTGTGTGTGTGTGTGTGTGTGTGTGTGTGTGTGTGTGTGTGTGTATAGGGAAACAGTGGGCTTCATACAGAAACATTTTCTTAAATTTTCCTCCTTATTTAGATAAACTCCTTGAATCTTAAACTCGGGATGCACCAAACTTACACAGCAACAGAACAGTAAGAGTTTTTGGACATATTGGACATGCTGGACACCTTGTCCACAGTGGAGACTAAACTTCAGGCCTCTGGGGCCTTTTTTTTTACTGCCGTTTTAGGTCTTTATAGTCCGAACATTTACCCATGTTTTGGTCTTTTGCATTGGTTATGTAAAAAATAGAGTTGTTGTGCACATCCATAAAACCGTTCGAGGTTCAGATGCTGGATAAAAAAGTCTAGTCCATTCTCGGGGAAGTTTGCTCGCAGCTACATGCAGACTTTTGCCAAACATGCAAATACACAGATCTGAAAAAAAATCTGCTTTGTCAGTCACTGCCTTAGCATAAAGGGTTAAAAGCTGTTTGTTTTAAAATAGATGAAAAGAAAAGTTAATACGCAAAGAAAGATAGATCTGTCGACATTTTATAGTCAAATTATCGCAGTCTAATACTTTTTATGGGGAAACATTCTCTTAAGTTTCTCTTAATTTTCTGGTAAGAAAAAAAATATGGGAAATCGAGTCCAGATGCATCAAACACTCTTAACCGTCCAAATCTGGTCCAACCAGGTGAGCTCAACGATGAATCGTAGATCATCATGATAGATACGGGCAGGTGTAGTGCCGTGTGCAAAGATCTGGCACATGAACAAGACTGTAAGAGGAAGAAAACGTCCTGCAGCAGAGACGCTGATGTGCTGTTAAATAAACTTAAAGTAAATGTGATTTCAAGGAAATGCATTGATGTATTAAAAGTAAAAGTAAAAATATGATAAATAAAAACAATTACAAGGAAAAGCAACAAGTCCTCATACATGTATATGTATATGTATATATATATAGAGAGAGAGAGATGTTTTGTTTATCAAAATAGTTGACAATTTCATTATTTCATGTCAATCAACTAATTAATCAACCAGCTGTACTGGTATTAAATGTTTGGTAATTTAATTTCTATCAAACCTTATTTCTTTATCTCTTCTTATGTCTTTTTTATGCAGAAATCTGTAAAGTAAAGCTTTGAGGTGAATACAATGAAGTAAAAATTATCATATTTCCCTCTGAAATGTCGTGGAGTAAAAGTAAAAAAGTAAATACTAATAAATAAAAATGCAAGTACCTCAAATGTGTACTTAAGTACAGTAAATGTACTTAGTTACATTTAACCACTGAGTGCTGATTGCTACTGTCGAGTGCAGTGAGGCATACAAATGAAAACCATTTGTTATAAAACACCAAAGTACTGAAAAACGGTGAAACACTGAAGAGTGACAACCAAAACCATCGACTTCCCTTAAAGCCGAAGGCAGCACTCGCTGTTTTTTTCCTCAGTGTGCAAACTTTATTTCTGGCTCATGAAACTGTGTAAAAAAACAACCTCTTTCTCCCTGCTTGACTGACATGGTACCACCTTCAGCTTTTCATAATCAGCCAAAACCTGTAAGCCATAACAGGAAGACAGGGAAATAAAAATCCCTGAACAAAGCGGCAGTTAGAGGTGGAACAAAACCGGACACACAACATTTCATCATCGTTACCCTTAAATCAAAGTTCGGGTTTGTGAGAGTCGCAGTGGAGACGAATTCTTCCTCACAGACGCAGCAGAGTCTCTGACGAACACCGGTGAGTACAGCTGACACTCGTCACTGTGTTTAACAGCTGAAATTTGATTTTCTAATGGCAAGAAACGTCCAGCAAAGAATAAAATCAAAATTAAAAATGCAAAAAACAAAAAAAAAAAAGAAATTAGCTTGGGGGGGAGGGGGCATTTCCAGAGAACTTTATTTATGATTGTCTTGATTATTTCAAATTATGTTGCATTTTTTAAATTATTATTATTATTTTGTTTGTTTCTCTTTTAAACTTTGTTTTCCTTTTTATTCTAGGTAATTTTCTTGTATTTTTTTTTCCCTAATTGTTTTGCTATATTTGGGCCATTTCTTGTTAAGTTGTTCAGCTCTCCAGTGTTTTTCAAAGAAATCAAGCCAATCTGCTCAGGTATTAAAGGGTTAAAGCAAAGAACAGTAAGAGTTTTTGGACATATTGGACATGCTGGACACCTTGTCCACAGTGGAGACTAAACTTCAGGCCTCTGGGGCCTTTTTTTTTACTGCCGTTTTAGGTCTTTATAGTCCGAACATTTACCCATGTTTTGGTCTTTTGCATTGGTTATGTAAAAAATAGAGTTGTTGTGCACATCCATAAAACCGTTCGAGGTTCAGATGCTGGATAAAAAAGTCTAGTCCATTCTCGGGGAAGTTTGCTCGCAGCTACATGCAGACTTTTGCCAAACATGCAAATACACAGATCTGAAAAAAAATCTGCTTTGTCAGTCACTGCCTTAGCATAAAGGGTTAAAAGCTGTTTGTTTTAAAATAGATGAAAAGAAAAATTAATACGCAAAGAAAGATAGATCTGTCGACATTTTATAGTCAAATTATTGCAGTCTAATACTTTTTATGGGGAAACATTCTCTTAAGTTTCTCTTAATTTTCTGGTAAGAAAAAAAATATGGGAAATCGAGTCCAGATGCATCAAACACTCTTAACCGTCCAAATCTGGTCCAACCAGGTGAGCTCAACGATGAATCGTAGATCATCATGATAGATACGGGCAGGTGTAGTGCCGTGTGCAAAGATCTGGCACATGAACAAGACTGTAAGAGGAAGAAAACGTCCTGCAGCAGAGACGCTGATGTGCTGTTAAATAAACTTAAAGTAAATGTGATTTCAACGAAATGCATTGATGTATTAAAAGTAAAAGTACACATGTATAAAGGTTTTAATACATTGAATGAATCAAAATAATTAAAACAATTACAAGGAAAAGCAGCAAGTCCTCATTATACAGATTATAAGAGAAGCCTCGGCATCTTCAGTAGATAATAAAATAATAAAAAATTTGGAGAGTATAAAAAACCCAACAAAAAACTACAAAGCAAGGAAATGTCCGGATAAAGGTGCTTCAAAATTATAGGAATTCTGTGAAATAATTATGATGATTATAAACATGGTTCTCTGGCCTTTTTTCTTAGCTTTGAAATTATATTACCCAGATCTACTGTTTTATTGTAATTTGTGGGACATTTCTTGCCAAGTTGCTCAGTGTTTCCTCATGTTTTTTGAAAAAAAAAAAAAAAAAAGTATATGTTTAAAATTAACTTCTTCTTTTAATGAAATTGAACAAAAGGGGGCGGGATTTGATAAGTATTCCCTTCTTCCTCCTTCTTTTAGCGTTCTAGTGTTTTTCTTGCTTAGATTTTATTTTGTTCTCCTACAAGTTTCAAGTCAAGTTTCGAGCAAATATTTTCTTTAGACGTCTTCACAGCTTACGAGACCAAATTACTGCAGATCGGTAAGGATTTATGGTTTTTTGCTCCACATCGCTTTCTCCTCCTTAGTTTAAGTACAAGGAACATTTTTGTTTAAACCTGAATTAATGTGATCCTTATTTTTACAATTTGGTGGATAACCTTGGTGCTACATCCTGCTTAAACGTTTTTAGGTCCCCTCGGCCAATCAGAATTACTGCTGTCGCTCTTCAGTTGACAAGCCTCCCCGATTTTTGCAGGAAGCCACGATGACGTCAGAGGACCTTTTGAAAACCCTGGAGGATCTGAAAGAAGTGGAATTTGAGAAATTCAAGTGGTTTCTGGAGCACTCTGACACCCTGGAAGACTACCAGGCCATCCAAGCGTCCAAACTGGAGAAGGCAGAAAGGTGGAACACGGTGGATCTGATGAAAAACACCTACAAACTCGATGGAGCTCTGAAGGTGACCGAGAAGATTTTAGAGAAGATGGAAAGAAATGATCTGGTGCAGCGTCTGTCCGACACCGTCTCAGCAACACAAGGTCAGTCACATTTACTTAACATGTAGAGGAACAGGGTGAGAAAAGGCTATCATTAATCATCAGAGACATGATGGCGCTCCCAGATTGAATTCTGATTTATTTCCTCCTTGCAGTCTCTGTAGCATGAATGGTATTTTCATGGCTTGAGTTCATAACCAATGAGACGTCCTGATTACAGAATGCTGTTTTGTAATAAGGTTGACGTGTTGATGGATGTGAAGCTGTATTTTGTAAGTCGTTGTCAGAGAGTTTATGTAACACGTGATCTGTCTCACACAGTGTCACAGTGTCAGGCACTGAGAGGCAAGTTCATACTTGCCAAGACTCACAATGTACACGGTTGTGGTACGGGGTTGCCAGATACCGCGGTGTTGTGGTACCTGGCAACCCTGAGTAACAAACAAGCAGAGTTATAGATTTAAAAAAGAGAACATTACAAATTAAGACTGTCAGCAGTGGGCTAACTGCTCAAATTAACCGGCGCAACAAGTGTAAGAAGCAATTTTGAGAAGTCATAATCAAACAAAACAAAAAATACACACTGGGAGCACACTTACAGGGTCTGTCTTCATGTAAGATTAAAAAAAATCTTCACTTTCGAGCAGCTGGCCAGTGCGTCTTATCCGCATTAAATTGTATCTGATTTACTCTGTGTTTTTGCAGCAGAAGGTAAATGTACATAAAGCTGCCACTGATGCTTCACTACTTCCTGCATGTGCATTTAAGAATGCATTAAGAAGCATTAAGAAGTCTGCAATTACAAATACTTGTTCATTCTCTTACTTTTACACTATGTGTATAGATGTGGCTACTGCAAACAATCTGCCATCTGAAGATCAGATCAGAGAGAAAACAGAGCAACAAGTGACCAAACCAGGAGAAGTTCTCTGTGACGTCTGCACTGGAACCAAACTGAAGGCCCTGAAGTCCTGCCCGGTGTGTCTGACCTCCTACTGTGGGACTCACCTGGAGCCTCATCTGACAGCTTCAGGACTGAAACGACACCAGCTGATCGACCCTGTGAAGAACCTGGAAGACAGGATGTGTACGAAGCACCATAAACCTCTGGAGCTGTTCTGTAAGACCGACGAGACATGTGTCTGCATACTCTGCCACGTTTCAGACCACAAGATGCACAATGTTCTTCCTCTGGAAGAAGGATATGAGGTAAAGAAGGCAGAACTTGGGAAGACAGATGCTGAAATTCAGCAGATGATCCAGAAGAGACAACATAAGATTCAGAAGATTAAAGAGTCAACTGACTTCAGTGAGAAAGATGCAGAGAGAGAGATCGCAGAAGGTGTTCAGGTCTACACGGCTCTGAAGGAGTCTGTTGAGAGAGGCCTGAGCGAGCTCATCAACACGATCAAAGAGAAGCAGAAATCAGCAGAAAAACAGGCTGAAGTTTTCATCGAAGAGCTGGAACAGGAAATCTCTGAGCTGAAGAAGAAAAGCTCTGAGGTGGAGCAGCTCTCACGTACTAAAGACCACCTCGTTCTTATCCAGAGTGTCCAGTCCCTGAAAGCTGCTCCACCCACCAAGAACTGGACAGAGGTCAGCTTCTATCCATCAACATACATAGGGACTGTGAGGAAAGCTGTAGCCCAGCTGGAGGAGACACTCAGTCAACAGATGAAGAAGCTACCCATTTTAGCCGAGCTGAAGAGGGTCCAGCAGTATGCAGTGGATGTGACTCTTGATCCTGATACAGCACATCCTCAACTCGTCCTGTCTGATGATGGAAAACAAGTGAAACATGGCAATACGGAGAAGAAACTTCCAGTATACTCAAAGGGATTCTCCCATTCCTTTACTGTTCTAGCAAAGCAGAGTTGCTCTTCAGGCAGATTTTACTTTGAGGTTGAAGTTAAAGGAAAGACTAAATGGACTTTAGGAGTGGTCAGAGAGTCGGTCAACAGGAAGGGAAAAATTCCTCTGAACCCACAAAATGGTTTCTGGACTTTGTGTTTGACAAATGGAAATGAATATGAAGCTCATGCAGGCCCTTCAGTCTTTCTCTGTGTTCAGTCCCCCCCTCAGAAGGTGGGGGTGTTTGTGGATTATGAGGAGGGTCTGGTCTCCTTTTATGACGTAGATGCTGCAGCTCTCATGTACTCCTTTACTGGCTGCTCCTTCACTGAGAAACTCTTCCCGTACCTTAATCCCAGCAGTAACAATGGTGGTAAAAACGCTGCACCTCTGATCATCTCTCAAATCAGAGTAAACTGATCGCTTATTTCATGTACTGATTTAATTCTGTTCAAGGGACCAAATGTCCATATTTAGTGTAAATATTGTATAGTTTACATTTACACAGAATCTTGATATGATGTTTAATTTACACTCAACTGATGAGATTTGTTATCGTATGTGTACAGTTACACAGACTGCACATCATTTGATGCATTCATCTTTTCAAACCTGCATCAGGATGCACATGTTTTGTGGAAAATCTCTATTCAAATCTCTGTTAAACTCACATAAATGTATTTTCTGTTGCAGAAGAAATCAATAGGTCCGTTCGACCTAGTTCTGAGCAGAACTGATCACCGGCAATTGACAAGCAATGCATGCTGGTTAGATTTGTGTCTGAGCCCAGTCTAATCTGCTCTGACGTCACGCAAAAGTGGAAGGCTGTAATTTTGCAGTTTCAAGGCGGCCGCAGATCGTAGAGCCAGGCGCCGCAGCTGCTCTCCGCCGACTGCACCGCCTGCATCTCAGCTGATCGAACAGCTGATTGGTTCAGATGTTGACTTTTTTTTTCTGGTGTTGAATTTCAGAGATTTGGAATTCATTTGTCTTATTTGAAGTTATTTTTCTTCTGTTAACAGAGTTCATGTTGTAACTGATGGTGACGTTTTGCAGTCACAAAGTCTAAATACATTCATCATAAAGTAAACAGTCTATTAGACAGTATTTTCATTATTTTAAGGACGGAAAAGAGGGATTGAAGATTAAACAGCACAGAGACTTGTGGTCAGTAGTCTATATGTGAGGATTCTTAAATCCACACGTGTACAGATGTGATAGGCTGACTGACTGATCTGACAGCTGTTATGATGGTTTTGATTTATTGACGTAATTTTTTTAGGGTGGCAGAATCGTTCAGCAGATTTATAAACAGCAGCAAAATGATATGATTCTGATTTACATTAGAAATTATATAAATGAAGCTCAACCATGTACAGAAATAACAGATTGTCTGTATATTTGAAAAGTTTACATTGTCCATCACTACAATAATTTGAGACCGTAAACAGGCTGATAAACGGACATGATAAGATCTGAATGAGTAATAATAATCTAACCGGATGTGGGTGCTTCTGTGGCTTCCTGTACAGACTGAAGGCTGCTGGCAAAAAGTCAGAAAACTGTCCGACTTGATGGCAGTTTTTTGTCGCCACCTTGCTGTCCAGGCGAGGCGCAGCTCAGCTCAAACAAACCTGTTTCAATAACACTAAATATGTCAAGCTGAAATTTGATTTTGAGCAAATTTGCAAAAATGCTGCAAAATGTTTTAAATTTTCTTTTGTCTTCTAACTATCTAAGTGTTTTGTCTGGGAAGTGCTTTGATTAATTACTGTTCACTTTTGCCAAGTTTTATTTCTTTTGTGAATACATGGGAGATGGTTTCAAAGAAATCTGTAAATGTGTGATTTTAAAAAAATTAAAACTGTAAAAATAAACTTTTTGCTGAACAAAAGGCCTGAGTAAGCAGTAACTTGAGTACCGAAAATTGAACAGAAAAGTCTGATTTATACATAAGTTGTCTCACAATAAAAATACAATTAAAGTTGTTGTTTTTCTTTTTTTGAAAATCCCTAAAACAAAGTAATCTGTACTGTTAAAAGTAATATTCATATTTTGTGTTTGTGTTTTGGAAATGCACTCAGTAACCAGCTTATTTGTTACACCTGATTCAACTAATGCAATTTAATACAAAAGTCCTGCAATAACAGTTAGCCGAATACTTAAAAGCTATATAAAAGAAATATGTAAGACGTGGGGAAATGTCTAAAATGTTATTATTTTAAATTGCCCTATTTAACTTTTATTACTTTATATAAATACTGCATTGCTGCCACCAGGACAGAAAAGGTTCAACTTTGAATAGCAACACCTTCTTATAAACCTGACTCCTCACACCTGTGCAGCACCAGCTTCCCTCCACTTTAACAAAAACACAAAAAACTGCTATTAACTGAGTAAATCAGAGGGAGGAAACAGACGTGACCATCAGAGCTGCGGCGAGAGGCGGAGCCACGCTGCAAAGAGGAGCTCCAACGTCCCACTCCACAAACCAAAGACGAGTCTGTCAGAGTCTGTGGGCCGCTGCAGACGACACGAGTCTCTGTTTGTCTCTGACACAAACTTCAAACTGACTTCATCAGGTCTTTCTCAACAACACAGCAGCGTCTCTGCCAAACTCTGGTGAGTCCAGCTCATCATGTTTCTGCGTTTTACATCAAATTAGAATCTAAACTCGTGTTTTGTGGCAAGAATATAAACTCTAATGTCGCAGCAGCTGTTGTGACTATTTTTAATCTATCAAAAGGATTAAAAAGGCGTGTTAGACGCAGACGAAGCTTCAGCTTTGCTAAAATGTTCCACATACTAATCAGGATCAGGATCAGGATCACGTTTATTGGCCAAGTTCAACAAATGAGGAACAAGGAATTTTTTCCGGGTTGGCAATGCTCACAGTACAGGGGAGGGAAATAAGTTAGGGATAAGAAAAATAGAAAAAAAGACAGACATAGACATGTAATTGTATTCACAAAAGGAAGAGATAGAGAATATATACAAAATGTACAGTATGACTACAAACTCATTTTAAACTGAATTTTAAAGAATTTTAAATGATCTTTTTATCTTTGCACATCTTGTCTGCACTTCTGCTATTTAGTAGTGATTTTTTGATTTTATTAAAATAAAAAAATCATTTAGTAACTGATTTTACCTTTTCATATCTGTTTCTTTTCTCTTTTATTGTAAATCTGTATGGTATATGGGACAGTAAACAGATGTGAACAGGGACGGTTTTTGCTGTGGTCAATGTGGGCGACCGCCCAGGGCGCAATCTATTTTGGGGCGCACGAGCACCCGCAAAATAAATAAATAAATAAATAAATAAATAAATAAAAATCGCAAGTTTTCTGCCGCTCATTTCCACGTCACGTTAGTGGAGTAGGTGCGGGGCGCCCTTACTATCATGTCAACTTTGTGCTGAGTCATGTCTACAGGTTGTGTGCGTCAGGAGAAAAGGCAGCAGGGAGACAGGAGGGCGATCAGCTCACAGCTGCAGAGGCTGAGAGGCTGATAAACTGTATTTCATTCATAAAATTAACATAGATACTTTTACATTTATTGCGCTATGTGAAAATGTAAAAACTGCCACAACTGTCGGGTTTTTACCGGAACTCACTTTAATGTCTGACCGCATTAAATCCGTCAAGCGTCTGCATAACTCTCAATACGCAACACAGAGCTTCCGCTCACAACTACTGCCTGCTGCAGTCCTTTCAACATAAGAGCATGTTGGAATATGCTGAGCATCACCACATGGGCGTTTGACGGAGGGAAAAGGTGATGATGTTAAATTGAGTCAAGGGTGTATCATGGACAAAAGACCAAAGAAACCATCAGATGTCCAGTTCAGAAAGAAAGGGAAAGAAGAAGAGGAGAAACGCTCAAAAGATAAAAGGTATGCAGGTCGAGTGACGTTAATTGTACGTAATGAAACAGTAGCTTATACGCTATTTATTATCCTCTTGCTAATATGCTGCTACTTAGCCACAGAAGACGACTCTATTTGGTTTTTAGCTTTGCTGAACTAGCAACTATTAAAATTTGAGGCATTATGCTCAGATAATACGATGTTAATGGATGACTTTTTTTGGGGGGTTAAGCCCAGGGCAAAAACTACCCAGGACCGCCTCTGGATGTGAATATAGTCTATTCTTACTGTGAATAGTATATTTATGTATTTGTACTGTACTTTTCTATTATCCTTTGTGTATTGCATTTCTTTGCCACGCTTATTCAGATTCAATCCTTTTTCTGTCTTTAAGTTGCTGAATTTTCCCGGTGAGGGACAAATAAGGTTTATCTTATCTTTTTTTTATTCATGTATTTTTATCCATGCCATTTTCATTTTCATACAGCGTATGTGCTTTTCAGTTTGAGGTTCAACACAAAGAAAATTTTCAGTCAAAATTAAAGCAAAAATAAATTAATATTTTGAGACATAAGGGGGGGGGGGCTACTACTATTTGATAGCAGAAAGTAACGACTCCTCGATTCCTCGAGTCTTACGTGTTTGCTTGAGTGAAACAGGGCAGCTCAACTTTTGGTGCTCCGTGCATGTAACTCTGCATCACATTAATTCATCTGGGCGGGGCCGTCTTCATGGCAGCAGCTCACATTTGAGAACCGGTTTTGTGGGAGAGGCCTCTCTGACTGAGCAAGTTTTAGGCTCCAAACACGATGAGAGATTTATCACTTCAGACAACTTTATTTATCCCAACAGGACAGTTCACTTTCACGATCTGCCCAGACCAGACACAAACTGACGGACAACAACGTGCAACACTCAGCAGTAGTAGTAGTAGTAGTACATCAGAGAGATCAGTACATGGGCAAGATACACACTGGCAGCATACTGACCCACATGAGAACCAGGCAGAATAAATTAAATTTACAAAACAACCAAATTAGTGGATTAAGCAGGCACCCCATGTAAAATGGCACTGTCATGCCGCAGCGGTCGCGGGTTCGAGTCCGGCTCGTGGCCCTTTGCTGCATGTCATGCCCTCTCTCTCCCCCTTTCACACTGCTGATCTGTCCTATCTAATAAAGGCAAAAATGCCAAAAAAATAATCTTTAAAAATAATCTGATGCTCTGATGCATTGCACATCACTTAAGTACATTCATAGAGTGTATGTTTGGGTTTAACAGCCATGTGAAAAAAAAGGCCCAATGAAAAACCAACCATGCAAGTAGAAATGAAACAGTCATATAAAAAGAATTTATATGACTGTCAACATTTAGCAGGATGACTGCAGAAGGGTGAAAGGTCTTAGAGTACCGATTTGTTTCTGTAAGGGGTGTTTTGTTGTGCCGGCCTTGTGCAGTCAGTTCATTTAAAATATGATCAGGTTGACTCATGATTTCTTTTGCTTTCTTGGCTACATATTTCTCCCAAAGCGAGCCAAACTGAAGGCCCTGAAGTCCTGCCTGGTGTGTCTGACCTCCTACTGTGAGACTCACCTGGAGCCTCATCAGACAGCTTCAGGACTGAAAAGACACCAGCTGATCGACCCTGTGGAGAACCTGGAGGACAGGATGTGTACGAAGCACGATAAACCTCTGGAGCTGTTCTGTAAGACCGACCAGACATGTGTCTGTACACTCTGCCCTGTTTCAGACCACAAGATGCACGATGTTGTTCCTTTGAGAGAAGGATATGAAGGAAAGAAGGCTGAACTGAGGAAAACACAAGCTGAAATCCAGCAGATGATGAGGAGAAGACGACTGAAGATTCAGGAGATCAAACGCTCAGTCGACCTCAGTGAGAAAGACGCAGACAGAGAGATCGCAGAAGGTGTTCAGGTCTTCACGGCTCTGATGGAGTCTGTTGAGAGAAAACTGAACGAGCTCATCAACACGATCAAAGAGAAGCAGAAATCAACAGAAAAACAGGCCGAGGTTTTCATCAAAGAGCTGGAACAGGAAATCTCTGAGCTGAAGAAGAGAAGCTCTGAGGTGGAGCAGCTCTCACGCTCTGAAGACCACCTCCATCTTCTCCAGAGTGTCCAGTCCCTGAAAGCTGCTCCACCCACCAAGGACTGGACACAGGTCAGCGTCCATCCACCATCATATGAGGGGACTGTAGTGAGAGCTGTGTCTCAGCTGGAGGAGACTTTTGGTAAAGAGATGAAGAAACTGCTTGAGTCTGAGCTGAAGAGGGTCCAGCAGTATGCAGTGGATGTGACTCTTGATCCTGATACAGCAAATCCTGCTCTCGTCCTGTCTGATAATGGAAAACAAGTGAATTGTGGAGATGTGGACAAGAAACTCCCAAAAACCCCAACAAATGTTTCTGATTGTACTTGTGTTTTAGCAAAGCAGAGCTTCTCTTCAGGAAAATTCTACTTTGAGGTTCAAGTAAAAGGAAAGACTAAATGGTCTTTAGGAGTGGCCAGAGAGTCGATAAACAGGAAGGAAAATGTCACGTTGAGTCCTCAGAATGGTTTCTGGACTGTAGGGTTGAAACATGGAAATAAATATGAGGCTCGTACCCGCCATCCAGTCCGTCTCTCTCTGAAGTGTCAGCCCCAGAAGGTGGGGGTGTTTGTGGATTATGAGGAGGGTCTGGTCTCCTTTTATGACGTAGATGCTGCAGCTCTCATCTACTCCTTTACTGGCTGCTCCTTCACTGAGAAACTCTTCCCATTCTTCAGTCCCAGTTTTAATTATGGAGGTACAAACTCTGCACCTCTGATCATCACTCCTGTCAGAGTAAACTGATCACTTATCCGCTGTTTACCCTACATGTGCTCATCTCTCAGCACTGTTCGGTTATAACTGTTTACATTTTCAGTTGTTTAATGGAAACTGATGAGACGGCTCATGAGTCAAAGAAATCTGTAAATATCTGATTAAAAAAAAAACAAGTTTTTGAGGCCTAAGTAAGGAGTGATATTTTGTCTTCTGGACCGACTCAGAGGGTCTCCACATCACAGTTCACCTGAAGAATTTTAAATGTGTTTTACTAATATTGAGTCCTTGACTGGGGAAAAGACACCATGTCCTGTTTTAGGTAAGACGACTCACTTTCTGCTTCCATCTTTTTGCTCGAGGAACTTTGACCTCCAGATTAACATGGCCAAGTCGAGATGGGTCGACACTGGATTAACTGAACCAATATAAAGCTACTCTGTGGAACTTTGTGGCCCACGATAAGGTGCCTGGTGGCCCCCGAAACATTTTCTAATTCACAATAAAAATAAAGTGATTCACACTGTAAATTGTTTTTGTCCTTTTAGTCTCCATCAGGTGTCAGAGACATAAAACAGCATCAAAATAGAGCTTGATGATCAAAAAAAGAGCCAGAGGAGGATCCCCCACACCCCCGACAGAGGACACAGCTGAGACACTAATGTCCTAAAATACTAGAAATATCCTAAAATCAGAGAAACATGCTAAACTCTCAGAAACATCCTAAAATCCTTTAACACATGCTGAAATCCTAGAAATGTCCTATAATGCAAGAAACTTCATGAAATGCCAGAAACATCCTAAATTCCTAGAAATATCCTAAAATCCTGGAAACATGCTAAAATCCTAAAAATGCCCTTAAATGCTAGAAACATCCCGAATTCCTACAAACGTCCTAAAATCAGAGAAATGTGCAAAAATCCTAAAATCATCTTAAAATCCTAGAAGCGTACAGAAACATCCTCATATCCTACAATGCTAGAAATGTCTTGAATTCCTACAAATGTGGTAAAATCACAGAAATGTCTTGACATCGGAAAAATGTCCTAAAATACAAAAAATGCTAAAAACATGTACGGGGCTGCTGAGACTGGCCCCTGGACTCCTGTCATTCTGTAAATGTGGCCCCCGAGCAAAGACAGTTGAGTATTTCTGCTTCAGTGATTTTCTCTGCAATCATTCAACCACCAGCGTCTGATCGTGTGAACGCTCAAAGCTCAGAAATGTTGCGCTACAGTTACTATCGGACATAAACACACCAAACACACACCGACTGCAGCACAAAGCTTTCTGTCTTTCTGTGGGACACTAGTGTCTCAGAGGACATCGTGGGATTCTGATGAGTGATGATGTAAGTCAGTTATTTCACAGAGAAAAAAGACAAAGCGAAGGTTTGGTGTTTACCTGCTGTGGATGAAGCTCTGGGGAGGAGAAGATTGTCGCTTTGGTTCGAGACGGATTTCATTCGTTTGATTTCAGCTCCAGACACGAAGTCCAGAAAACTGCCGTGTGAACGCTGCAGAAACAGCCTCCTCAGTCTCTGTTTACAGGAAAAATAACTCACCATCCTGACCTGCTCTCACACAGGTGAGCTGAATGATCATCAGCTACCTGCCAGCACAGGCCACGCCCCCCTAAACACTATATAAGGGCAGGTGTTGCGCCGCATGCAAAGAGTCACACATGCGAGTTGGAGGAAAATCAGCAAACAAGGCGGAAAAAACGTCAATCATGCGACAACACAATAGCAGCAAAATAATATTTGAAAAAGCGGAAGAAACCGCAAAACATTTGGAATAAAAGTACTAACACTGCCACACTGTAAAAATACTGTTAACAGTAAAAATACCATACTGAAAATCCTGATTTAACTCTTTGAAACCTGAGAAAATTGGTTTTCTTTCTTTGAGAAATATGGAAAGACGACAAAGAGCAACTCACCAAAACACTCCCCAAAATCAGCAAGAAATTAGAAAGAAAAGCTACAAGGAAATTATGTAAAAAAAAAAGCAAAACGTTACCCAAATAAAAGTGGTGGAAATTAGTCAATATATATATATATATATATATATATATATATATTTCTGTAATATAATATGTAATTCTGTAACTGCATTTTAAATTAAAAAAGTAAATATAAATATAGAATTACTGACATTTTTCATATATATATATATATATATAATCTCCCTTTTTCCTATTAATTTTTAGGTTATTTTTATTATATAATTAAAGAAGAAAATATTGTGGAATTTTTTAAAGTTTGATTTTGAAAGCGACTTAAGTGTCTGATATTAAAGTGGGCTCTAAAGGGTTAATATAAAAAACATCAGGAAAAAAACTTTCGTTTGTTCAAATTTTTTATTGATTTTTTTTCCTGAAGAGGGCCGTCCTCTTTACACGAACAAAACATTTCAGCACTTTTTTAAAAAGTGTTTCCGAGCGAGCGAACAGAAAGACGACTGATCATAAAAACAATAAATATTTGGTGGAGCCTCCGAGCGGAGACGACTCTCCTGTTTGTGTCGCTGATATCAGAATAAATGCGGTCGGACGGCGTAAACTGGAAGTCGATGCCGCACCGCCCCGACTCACGTTAACGGCCCGACCAGCTCACGACCAAACGGCGACGCAGAGGACGCAGTGATCAGGTCCTCTGAACGCCGCGAGGTCGGTCACGGAAAAACAAACACCACTGACATGGAATAAAAAACGAATTCCCTTTAGGACGCTGTGATGGGAGGTGATGGACGCCGGTGATGGACGCCGGTGATGGACGCCGGTGATGGACGCCGGTGATGGACGTCGGCCGGCGTGATGGAGGCCGAGGCGTTGGCAGGTCGTTGTGGGAGGAGGGGTAGGGGAGGTGGGCGTGGTTTCCTGTGCGTCCTCTCATTCTATATCGTCCTCGCTGAGACTCTGTGCGCTCACGATACGCTGCAGATCGACCAAACAGAGAAGACAGGAAAGAGTTAACAGAGGAAAGGAACCGATCGGGCCATTTTCAAAGAGCAACTTTTTTTTTACGCTTTAAAAATGTAATTGTTTTTAATTTAAATTAAATAAATGTAATAAATTATTTGTAAAATAAAAAATCTATTATTTTTCCTTTAAATATTATAAAAGGGGTTTCTTTGTTGTTTTTTTTCGCAATTTTGTTTTCTTTAAAATTTCTTTGGGGCGGGGTTGACCTTTTTTTGGGTGATTTTCAAAAAAAAAGATTTTGGCTTTTTGTCTCCAAAAAGGTTTTGGTGATTATTATTATTATTATTTAATTTTTTTATTTAAGTTTTTAACAAAAACATGTGATCCTTTCCTTAAAAAATATGTGGCTTTTTTCCCCTAAATTATTTGGGCTAATTTTAAAGAAATAAAAAGTGTTTTAAAAAAATATGTTTTTAAAAGGTTTTCAAAGGGGAAAATTGCTTTTTTCTGATAAAGGTTTTTGGGTTTTTTTTTCCATTTTGGGGGATTTTTCTGTAAAAATAATTTGGCCTTTTTCCCTTATTGTTGGGGATCTTCTGGAAAAAAATTATTATTATTTCCATTATTTAAGACAAAAATGGTGATTTAATCATATAATACTCTGACTTTTGCATTTTTCACAATGCATAATACTGGGAAAATTTCCTTTTTAAAATAAATTGATATAATGCATATTTTTTGCAAAGGTATTTCTTAATGTGACTGTTAAAGGGTTAATGCTTTTTAAGACTTTTAAAGGGTCTTTAGGAACACTTGCTTTTATTGTTTTTATTTACCATTTGTGGCAATTTTTGGTTTTATTAGCAGTTTCTCTCCTGTATTTTTCCTTTATTTTTTTACTTTCCGCTCGTCCCGTTTTATCGATTCTGTGACCGTAAACTGTTTTCGGCTCCGTGTTCGTGCAGCTGCAGATCTGTGCGAGAATAAATTGAAGCGCCTGGCGAACCTGGCTGATGCTCGGCAGTTTGGTGAGCAGCATCTGGAAGACGGGCGGAGGCAGAGTCTGCTGCAGCACCTGCAGCAGCTGCTGAGGCTGACCGCACACCGCGATGGCGTTGGTGAGGTGGTCCACGCCTTTCTCGTAGTCTCCTGTGGAGCGAAACACGAGACATGAAGACACGTTTAGAGTCCTCAGAGACCAGAGGACGGACCACAAGAATCAAACCGGGACTTTCAAATCATCAATACAAAGACTTTTCACCAGTTCTTTCAACAGTTCACTGCATCCAAGTCCCGCAGAGACCTGAGTCCCGCAGAGACCTGAGTCCAGCAGAGACCTGAGTCCCGCAGAGACCTGAGTCCCGCAGAGACCTGAGTCCCGCAGAGACCTGAGTCCCGCAGAGACCTGAGTCCAGCAGAGACCTGAGTCCAGCAGAGACCTGAGTCCAGCAGAGACCTGAGTCCCGCAGAGACCTGAGTCCCGCAGAGACCTGAGTCCAGCAGAGACCTGAGTCCCGCAGAGACCTGAGTCCAGCAGAGACCTGAGCTCCTTTCAGGAGAAATCTGAATAATATCTGCTGTGCAGCGATGGTTTTGGGACATTTTTTAAAAACAAGCAGCAGATTAATTAGAAGAAAATGAAAATCTCGTCATCAGAATGAGATTTTTTACGTCCACTTTTCTCCTGCTCTTTTATTTAACTAATTTATTCTCTCTTTATTTCTATTTATTTATATAACTGATCAAAGTGGGAATCATTTTAAATATCCGTAACAGAGATGTCTTTCTTAATTAGAAATCAATTACAACATGTTTTCTCTCCTCTTAATTACTTTGTTTATTTTACTTTGTTAATAACTTTAATATGAATCATTTTTTAAGAATGTATCTGTCCTTGTGTGTTTTGCTTGTTTAGCTGCTAACTAGCCTTTTGTATTTATTACCTTTAAGAACCTGATTTTTGTTGTGATTTTTAAAATCTGACAATAAAAACAAAATAATAATAACAATAATAATTACAATAAAAAAGTCCCATCTATGTTCACTAACGTACGTATTGCGTCATGTGAATGTGAATATTTTTAAGTGTGTTCTGCCTGCTCCTCGTGTATCGATCGATGCATTGCTGCTTGTTTCCGTCGCGGTTTCTGTTGTTCGGGTGGAAACTGATTTTCTCGTCTGGGATAAATGAATTAATCTGACGCTGAAAAGCAGCGCGTGCGTGTCGAGGAGGCGTCACCCTGAGCCAGCAGCTCCTCGCCCAGCTGGATCTCCTCCAGGAAGAACTTCTGCACCGCCTCGGCGTCCTTCAGGTCCGGCAGCTGCAGGACAAACGACAGGAAGTCAGACTCTCCTCTCTGCTCTGCACCGTTTATTTTTGGGTCTCTGATGATGTCATCGGTGTCGAGACTCAGTCAGACCAATAAATGAAGACGGACGACACGCACAAAATGACCCCCGCTGTGCTGAAGTGACGCCAAAATATTACAGGCGCCGCCATCTCGCCATGATGACGTCACTGAAGGCGGAATTCTGCGCAATAATTGAATGCGAGCGCACGGATTGGCTGTCACAGCTGTCAATCATGCCGGAAAATCCCCTTTGTATAAATCAGTAAGTCAATAAAAACGAACTGATCATGAAAACAAACATCAGGGCGATGAGAACGACCTTCGTGACAAAAAACATCTTTGGGAAACATTTTTTAGTCGTGTACTTTAGTTTTTAGTTTGTCCCATTCACAAATATGGAGGGGCGGGCTTTACGAGCTATACTGCAGACAGACAGCAGGGGGCGACACACTGAACAGTTACGCTCTGGGGAGCCGCCACGTCGTCCATCTTTATGTACGGTCTGAATATGAGTCATCATCCCATGAACAGTCGCAGGTACAGAAGCCCCTGAGGGTCATGGTCATTTTTGTTTTAATTTTTGCAATCTCTTGCAAAACTGCGTCAGCTGAAAGAAACTTCTCTGAAATTAAAAAATACAGCGAGTGAATGCTACAACATCTATGTTCACATTTTTTCATTCGAATCTTTACTACTGAATTTTTATAAGCACTATCACAATAAAACAGGAAGTAAAGAGGTGCTACCGTTAAAATAAAAGCCTAAAAAGTTCTGACTGATTCCACTAAAAATATTGTGCCACATTTAAACTAAACTGTACTGCCAAACTTTTTATGCCACCAAATAATGTGAAGACGTTTTAAAGAGAAAAACAAAACATCAGTGATGATAACAGTAATCACGCTGGATTAATTCATGTTATTTTATGTTATTTTAATAAAATTTAATTACATTCTTGAGTCACTGAGAGACCTGAGAGAGATCTTTTTGTATTTTTAAACCTAATCCTTTGTTTTCTTTGTTGTGAAGTGACAGGTGACACAATAACGAGGTCGCGCTCACCTTAGCCAGGCCGGCTCGCTCTTTGGCCGCCTTCTGCTTTCTCCTCCCTGCGACACGAAACACAAAACAAACGACACTTTCAGTCACATGACCAGTTTGACTAAATTCAAAAACAACAAGAGAAAAACTAACTTTGTTTCTGTCGTGGATTTTGAAGATTTCTTTCAAAGTAAAACTTAGTTGGCTCGATTTCTTTCAAAAACAAAAAAGACGGCACGAGCATCAAAAGAGGAAATGACCCAGAAAATAGCAGGAAATTAGTAAAAAGTGCCGTAAATTTTGTGTTAAAAATTAGTTAAAACAAAGAAAAACAAATGAAAAAAGAAAAACAAAGGAAAACAAACAAACATTTAAAAAGTACTTAAATATCGAATAATAATTCTGTGACATAGTTTTTACAATGAAACATAAATGTTTTTTACCTGCATTTTTTTCGGGTTTTTTTCTTGACATTTTCCTAGCTTTGAAAAAAAATCTAAATCTACTTTTAACTTTTAATTTGTGGAACATTTCTAAGTTACTCGCTGCCTTTTCCCAATTATTCCCAATTGTCCTCAAATCCAAGAAACGTCCCAAAATCAAGGAAATGTCCTTAAATTGTAGAAACATCCAAACATTCTGCAAACGTCCTAACGTCCTAGAAACGTTCGAAAATCCGAGAAACTTGTTAAAATCTTAAAAATGTCTTAAAAGTCTTGAAATGTCCCAAGATTTAAAAAAAAACGTCCTTAAATCCAAGAAACGTCCTAAAATCTGAGACATCTCCTTAAATCGAAGGTGTTCTAAAATCCCATAAACATAAAAAAACGAATAAACTGCGGAGAAAAACACTTCATTGCTGAGATGTTTCTTCTGCGTATCTTATTTCAGGAAACACGGTCATTCGAAGGCTCACGTTTCACGTGTTTGTGGAGATTTTCTATTTAAACGTCCGCTGAACGCTGCTCACATCAATCACAGCAATCTGAGAGTCTGTTTGTTCGAGGAAAATTTCCAAATAGATTTTGACTTTTTTGTGTGTTTTTTAAATACTGTTCACATAAATCAAATCCATCTGTAAATATTTGTTTGTTAAAGGAAAACTGTGAAATAAACGACAACTTTTTCGTACGTTTTTTTGGATATAAGCTGTGATATAAATCAAAGCAATCTGTAAATATGTGACTGTTAAAGGGAAACTTTAAAATAAACCACACGTTGAACACGCGGCCTGATTTATATCTTTACTTCCTGTGGCTGCTTCACAATAAAAGCCCTCTGTGTTTCAGCCGTTGTGTTTAACCTGCTTTGACTGGAAAAGTTTGTGATTGATTCAAAAACATCAGAAACTAACAAAAATCATTAACCCTTCACAGGCTGGAGGCTCTGAGTGGAATAATAGCTAACTCTTCAAACGGCCTCGCGTCACCGTGTCCCGATTAACTCCGTAATCTCCGTGTGGCCGAGCGCCCGGCTGATGCCGACTGTGCTGTCGTGTAACGGCTTCATGAATGAATCTGTGCTGCAGGTCTGCTCCAGGTCAAAGGCGTGTTTGCAATCAACAAACTCAGCCGGGATAATTAGAATTAACCCTTAGGGCTCGCTTTAATATTACACAAACTAGTATCACTCTTCCAAAATCAACCTTAAAAAATATTATACATTCAAATACTTTTCTACTTTCACTGAGATGGTTTTTCTAACCAACATCAGAAATATCAAATCATTAATCTTATCATTTTAACCCTAAAAATGTCAGCTTTTTGTCTTTTTTAATGAAAAAAAAAGAAAAATTATTTTCAATATACTACATGCAAAGTCGTTTTTTTAAATTGTCATTTTAACAGTCTGGACTCTATCAGCGATTTGGTTATAAAACTGAAACTAGCGCGACTTTTCCATATTCATAATTTTTGGAATTTTGTTCATTTCTAAAACCCGGGGCACTTTAAAAATTACCAAAATTTATACCATCAATCAAAGACAGAAACTGTAAAAACAGAAATTATATCCGACAGACATTTTTTGTCATTTTTTTTTTTTTAAGTTTTTTTTTTTTTTTTAAGAAACAATTGAGCCTTTTAAAAATATTTTTGGCATTTTTCAAGAAAAAGTTTTGGCCATCCTTTTTCTTTAAAAACATCAATTTGGGAATTATTTTTTTAATTTAAGTTGTGGGTAATTGTTTTAACATTAAATATTTTTGGGTGATTATTTAAACATCCAGATGTTGTTTACATATACAAATACATAATGTTTTAGAAAAAGACGCATTTTCAGCCTTCAATCACTAAAAATCAAATCATTATTAGAATATAATTTAAGCATTTATTTTATAACAGAAACTGTTTAGCTTTTCTTACTTTATATATTTAAAGAGATTTAAAGAGATTAAAAAAAAGGAGTAAACACAGATGCAGGAGGAGGTGCAGTAGGAGCATGAATAGGAGCAGGGGCAGAAATAGGAGGAGGTGTAGTAGCAGTGTACGCAGGAGCAGTGGGAGTATGAGGAGGTGCATTAATAGGAGGAGTTGCAATATACAGAGGAGCAGTGGGAGTATGAGGAGGTGCATTAATAGGAGGAGGTGCAGCAGCAGTATACAGAGGAGCAGTGGGAGTATACACAGCAGCGGAAGGAGCATGAGGAGGAGCGGAGATATGAGAGGGTTCAGCAGGAGCGGGGGTAGAAATAGGAGGAGGTGCAGCAGCAGTGTACGCAGGAGCAGTGGGAGTATGAGGAGGTGCATTAATAGGAGAAGCTGCAGCAACAGTGTACAGAGAAGCAGTGGGAGTATGAGGAGGTGCATTAATAGGTGCAGCAGCAGTATACAGAGGAGCAGGAGGAGGTGCAGTATACAGAGGAGCAGTGGGAGTATACACAGCAGCGGAAGGAGGGAGCATGAGGAGGAGCGGAGATATGAGAGGGTTCAGCAGGAGCAGGGGTAGAAATAGGAGGAGGTGCAGCAGCAGTACACAGAGGAGCAGTGGGAGTATGAGGAGGTGCATTAATAGGTGCAGCAGCAGTATACAGAGGAGCAGTGGGAGCAGGAGGAGGTGCAGTATACAGAGGAGCAGTGGGAGTATACACAGCAGCGGAAGGAGCATGAGGAGGAGCGGAGATATGAGAGGGTTCAGCAGGAGCGGGGGTAGAAATAGGAGGAGGCGCAGCAGCAGTACACAGAGGAGCAGTGGGAGCAGGAGGAGGTGCCGCAGGAGGCCGGGACTCACGCTCTCGGAGCCGGGTCTTGAAGCTCGGGTCGCTCCGTCTCTTCTGGTCGAAGTAGATGCAGTAACCGACCAGCAGAGCTCCGCACAGCCCCGCGGCCAGCGCTCCGGTCCTGCCGCCCATCATCGCTCCGGGACCCGCTCGGCTGGAGGAGGATCTGCCGCTGATCTGCCGTTACCTCGCGGTTAATCTGAGGTTGTTTTGAGGTTGTTTTGAGGTTATTTTGAGGTCAGTTCACCGTCTTCTCTCGGCGGACGTCGGGGACAAGCGGAGCGGCGCACGGCGGAAAGGACCCGGGAGGACCCCGCCGTTTGATGCCCGTAGCCGCCTGCTCGGTGCCTGACTGGAAATGTGAACAACAAAATTAATTTCACAGTAAAATAAGCTTGAAATTACATTAAATGACGACTTTAATTTTTTTTTTTAGCTAAGACTCTATTTTCTTACTTTTTAATTTTTTTTTAAGAAAATAATGGGGTCAACAATTTTTGCTCCAACATTGAGCGACAAAACAGGCTCCAATGTAAACACTCACCGTCACTTTATATAATATTAATTATAACATAAATAACTTTATTGACACCCCAAATAGAGAATATAATATGCCATTTAAAGAATTATGTATTAATAAATAAATAATGAAAAATTTAAAAAGCTCATAAGTTAAAAAGCATGTAAAAAAAAAAAAAGGAAATTCAATGGGAAAGAAATTCTAAAATAATTGAAATAAGAGTGTGCATATACATAAATAATAATACAAAAACGTATTTTTCTTTTATTTATTTATTTGATTTTTTAATTCTGGCGCTATATAATTAGCCTTATATGCAATTACAGTGACAAAAAAATCAAAACAGCATCTAAAATAATTTCACCAATCTGCTTTATTTCTAGTTAAATATATATATATATACACACATATACAGACACACACACATACATGCATACATAGTCTCAGGAGATATTTTGCTGCAGAACGATCTAATAAAATGACAAAATAAAATAAAGAAAATATAAAAATAATTTAAAAAATCTCATAAATTTTTTTGTAGAAAAATCAGCTGATATAAAATTTATTGTATCAGCAGCAAAACACGACTCCAACAATTTTTATATCACATATATTTGTGTTTGTTTTCTCTCAGCGATGACAGCTGATTCAAGTCAGCACACACACACACACACACACACACACACACTGAGACCAGCATCCTGCCCTGTGACATTATGTCCATCCGTCAGCAGGGGTAGCTGTTGGTTCATCTCTCTCTCTCACACACACACACACACACACACACACACACACACACACACACACACACACAGTCTGCATCCTGTCAGACTGTGATATCCTGATATTTGGAGGCCTGATGGTGTTCAGGATTTAAACAGACGGTCAACAGCTCGCAGCAGCATGAATGAACACTGGAATGTGTGTGTGTGTGTGTGTGTGTGTGTGTGTGTGTGTGTGTGTGCAGCACAGACATAGACACACACACACACACACACACACACACACACACACACACACACACACACACACGCCTGGATGTTTTGATCAGAAATGAACAGGTTGGTTCCCAGCGAGCAATTTTTGGTTCTAAAAACGTTCTGAGAACGTTACAATTTTCAACAAATTTTCTTAATGTTCCCAGAAAATTATTCCTAATATTTCTATTGTCTGTTACCTGCCAAGGGAAAGAAAGAAATAAAGAAAGAAATTTAAAGAACAAAAATTTGTTAAAAAAAAAGGTAAAGAAAAACAAAAAACAAAATAATGAATATATTGATAAAATGGTTAATAATGTAATCATAATAATAAATATTATTATAGATATATGTTTTTGAACATTATTCCCTATTTTTTTGCAATTTGTGGGACATCTCTTACCAAGTTGCTCGATGCCTTTTTAGCCTTCTTTTAAAAAAGTCAGACGAAACTAATTTGCTCAGGTTTCAGAGGCTGAAATGCATGTGAAAGGTGTTGATTGCAGCACAAGAAAAATGATGTCTTTCCAGGTTTCAAAGGGTTAAAAACAACAAATGTTGACCAAAGTGCTTCAAAGAGAGAAGAAATGAAACCTGGTGTTTCCTGACAGAGTGTCTGTGTTTGAGGAGGACGTGTTGGCAGAGACAAAGCTCGCTCTGCTTTCAGTTCGTCAGTATTTGTACCTTCAGGTTGTTGTTGGATGCAGCTTCGTCCGTACGCTGGAATCGTAGACTGTAAATGATTATAATTATAATTATAATTATTTACAGTCTATGGCTGGAATCAGGGAGATGATCCGACAAGCGTTTTGTTTGAAACATACTGAGATCGTGAATCTGCAGGTTTATCTCTACAAGACGTCTGATCAATGGAAAAATCTTTCTCCAAATGAACATTAATTTGTAATATAACTGAAGGTGTATTTCTGACTGTGCATCTGCACATCTGAATGTTTTCAGCCAGAACAAACACTTTTGGCCGTGTCGTGTGTGTGTGTGTGTGTGTGTGTGTGTGTGTGTGTGTGTGTTTGTTTTGGCAGCGTTCTGCTCTCCACAGATGGCAGCTCTCTGCGTGAAGCCTCCTCTGAGGACCGTCATGGCGGCCGAAGCTGCCGGGACAAAGACGACCGGAGGTGTTCGAAATGCATCAAGAACACTGAAACCTGCATGCGACACCGTGACATTTTTTACATTATTTTTTTACATGCTATACTTTCATTTTTTTTACTTAAAAACGATGATTTTTTCGGACGTTATTTTGACAAACTATACTATGACTTTTTAAAATATGAAAAACTGTGACTATTTCAGATGTTGTTTTTTTCAACATGCTATACTACGACTTTTTTGACATAAAAACAGTTGTTGAGAGGTGACCAATCAGATAATATGATTTTATAAAATGAACAAAGGGAGAACGTTTCAGAGCAATATTCAGAAAACGTCATTGAAGACTGAGATTACAGAGCTTATCTTATGAAAATGTAATATAATGTGGTGCAAAAAAAAAAAATGTATATGCACACACACCAATCCAGTAAAGTACTCAGTGATATATTAACTATATATATATATAAATTTTTTTTTTTTTTTTTTTACCCAAACTTTAAGAAGAACGTTTTGGGAACATAAAGAAAACTTGCCACTGAGAGTGTTACTAAAACTTTGCATTGGTTGCATTGTGCCGCTCTCACAACGTTTTTAGAAACAAAAATTGCTAGCTGGGATAGCATCATGTGACCTAGACAAGCCAAACAAAGGGTTTTTATTGCAGTTTTGTGAAATATGTATTTTTCCAATCCTCAGGAATACCACTTTATTCGAGCGTAAAAAAATTTGTATGTTATATTCACAATTTCAATTAGCGCACTTTGAGGGTTTGTGTTTTGCTTACATTATGTAAAACCCAAGAGGCCTCTTTGTACTGTGGGAAATGTAGGCTTAAACAGGGTCATGTGACCGGTCGGTCAGGAGGATGATGTTTCTGAGTGAGCAAGAAGTGAAATTTCCTCCTGAGGGCGAATGAGCGCCGAGCACAACAGGAAAACATGAAATATGGGCGGGCTGAGTGTGGGACCCTCGCTTGTTCTTGTTATGTATGCATATCTTGAAAAGAAATAATAAAAAGTTCACAGATCACAGAAAAGTCAATAAACCATAATAATTGACTGAAGTGTTGAAATCGTGTCATGAAAACACAAAAACTTTTTTCACCAGATTTTACAAAATAAAAATAATTATCTCAAGATATTCAAATGTACAAACAGAGTAAATATTTCTTTGGAAAAGCAAATACCTCATGCACATCTTACAACGAAATACTAAAAAGTTGGTCACAAAAAATGAAAAGAATGAAAATGTAAAAAGATCTGTCACATTTCGGTGGGACATTGCACAGCTTCTCATGCTTACATACTTCAAACAGTCAGAGCTTCTCTTCTGATCTATTTTTAGTGAGTTCATGTTTCTAATGATGGAGTTCAGCCTCCTTCCACCTCACCGACTCTGAGACGTGACGGCAAATAATTCCTGCAAGCCACAGTGTGTGTGTGTGTGTGTGTGTGTGTGTGTGTGTGAGAGAGTGTGTGTGTGTGTTTCAACCACACACCGCTGCTGAGGAATGCAGGGTTTGACCTCGTAACCTTCCACCCAGATTTACCCTGAGAAAAGGCTTTGTGTGTATGTAACAACTTGCTTACTTATCCAACAGTGGACCTTTGCTTTGTTACGAATTTAGTGGACTGGCGAGTTAACAGGGGGCATTAAAGGTGTTAAATTTTGTATAATTATATATAAGAGCATTTTTTTAAACATACAGACAACCCTCAGTTAATTTTTTCTAGCCATGATTATGCCGCCACAACTGAATGCTCGTTGTGAGACAGTGACAATTTAGTTTTTAATTTTTATTTTTTATGGTCCATACTTGGTTGATGCACACTGATAGTCCACTTTTGGTAATATAGGACTGTTTGTATGTGTGTGTGTGTGTGTGTGTGTGTGTGTGTGTGTGTGTGTGTGTGGGTGAGGTTCCTGGCCAAACACGAGTGTTACGTGACAGGATCAACTTACCCTGCAGGTTCACCTTTGACCTTTAACCAGCAACTTACAAAAAACAGGTAAATTCTTCCCAGTTTTCGCACCGTCACTGTCTGACTCTGTTTCTCCTCCTTACCCACAATCCTTTGGGGTAAAACAAACCTTTCTCTCCCACACGGCCGAGCTGACCTTTCTGGCTAATGAGAACCTGCGAGCACAGCGTGCTAACATCTCTGTGACCTCTGACCCCTGTGCAGCACATGGCAGTGATTACAGGAGATGGGAAAAAGTTGATGTTTTTGTGTGTTTATTTTTTCTCTATCTGATAAAACCAGAAGTGTTCCCATCTGTATCATCAGATTCTTCAAAGATGAGATAAATGTTTATTTATCCTGAAGGAAACTTTTTTTTTGCAGCAGTAACAATACAAAGTGGTAAGAGTGCAAAAATAAAAGTCTAAATAAAAATCAACCATAGGTGCAAATCCAAAATATATACATGTGAAAAAAGGTGGTTTGTTTAGGAAGCAACACTGAAAGATTTTTTGGACTCAAATAACTAAAATAATTTGCCTGATTCCATTTACAGCAAAACTTTAAAAAAAAGTTAAAATTTAAAGTTTGGCCGATTTTGTGTAAGACTGAAAACAGGGATATGAGTCCCAATAACTTTGTCCTTTTGATTCTTCCACTTTTAAAATTTCCATTTCAGTTCAAGAAACCTTTCAAACAAATGGCTGTCTGCATAGTAATAAGCAAATAAATTGCAAGAAATCAATCAATAATGGTCAAAGGAATAGGCTGAAGCCCAAAGCGCATCGTTGCCTCCTGAATCAACCAAAGGATGACCAAGAATAACAAAACAACAAAGAAACAAAATGAATGAATTCATAGAAAAAAACTCTACTTACTCTAAACTGTAATCCTCAATTATTTCCCACTATAATCAATCCTAAATTATTTTACATATTAATCATTTTACATTGTAATTTTGTTTGTAATTCCAAACTGAAATACATAAATACATCTATATTTAATACTCATTCTCACTGAAACATGTTTCAAAAATAAACAACCACCTTGAATCATAATTTCAGCCCAGAAAAAAGGGTAAAATGTCAAGAAATATAACAATATTCATAATAATAATATAATTATTTTGAATATAAAATATATGTTCTATACTTTTCAATTTTCAGCACTTTTTTTGGTTGATTTTCTTGATTATTTTTGGGCAAAAAAATGAGGGTATTTTCAGGTAATTTTCCTGTATTTTTGGTCATTTTCTGGCTATAAATTAAGTTGGTCATTGCTTTCTCTCCATATTTTTGCAAGAAATCAAGCCAATTTGCTGAGGTTTCAAAGGGTTAACCCCCACCCCCACCCCACATCCACAGCAGCACCGGGGCACTGGTTTGTTGCAACGCGAATGCAATCACTGCATCACTGAGTGCTTAAAACAATACTGACTTATCTACCAGATTCACTGGAGCCACACTCAAGACAAACTTTTTTTGTCTCCCAAGTATCTGCATCGAAAAGTTGTCTCTCCATTTTTATTCATCTATCTGTGTGTTTTTTTTTTTTTGTTTCGGTTTAGTGTCGGACATCGAAGCGTCAGCAGGTTTTATCATCAGCAGAAACCTGAACAGGAACACAGCGATGCCTCATCAAACATGAGGATCACAGAAAATGAGCGTGTTCACACGATGCGATGCAGGACGTGGGCTGTATAATGTGTACAATGCGTGTACATAAACACGCTGCGCCCACGCTCACATTGTGTCGGCGCCTGAAGCAGCGGGGGGATTCAGCTGCCAAATCACATGCAACACGAGATGATTCTCCTCGCTCTGGGTTTCATGTTAATAATGCAAAACAGACGCAACCGTCTAATCAGACATGCAGAGTAACTCGCAGGCTTCCTGCAGGAGCTCCAGAGCGTGAGGTCTGATTCGGGGTTTTTTCCGGAGGGGGGAGCGAGGGTCGAGGTTTGGTCAGTAGAGGTGAGCAAACCATACAAGGACGAGATGATGTTCTGTGAGAGCAAAGTTCTCAGTTTGTGTGTCAATACATCTTTTATCCAAATTACAAATATTGTGAAAATGGAAACATTAACAAATATGATAATTTTTCATCTGGTTAGTAAAACTCCTGATATCATCGACTAATTATTTGTTTGAGTTTTGTGATTGTTTGAAGGCACATCGACAAATACAACAAACACACTGATCAAGTCCACCATAAAAGATAACTTAATCTATTAAATGCTCATGTGATCATACATACATTTGTTGCCTACATGACACAACACCTGTTTTTTTCCATTCATTCAGCTGAAAATGCACTAATGTCTCACTAAAGAACACCTGTTATTTGTGGCTCAGTCACAGCTGGAAATGACGCTAATGACTTGCCAAAAACGCCCTTTTTTAATGGCACAATCACAACCGGACACAACCGTAATGTACAAATGTGATTTTTCTGTGGTTTGCAGGAAAGTCCACTGCCAACATTTCCTTCTGATCTGCAGCTCAGGGACTGAATGAATGTTAGGAATTGAACCCGGAGGAGCGTAAGCACCTTTATTTGTTTGTTTACTGGCCTGCTGTCGAGGGATTCCTGTCTTTAAAGGTCATAGGTTACAGCGTGCGAAGGCTCTTAGCGAGAGTCCAGCGGCTCCGAGTTCCCTCCTCCAACTGTCGTCTTAAAGCACACAGCCGAAGTGGGTCAGGGAATCTCAGGTGATGGAAACACTCGCCATTGATAAACCCCGATGAGGCGCATCAGCCCTCGACTCCTCCCCGATCAAACGAGGACATTCGGCTGTGATGTCGCTGCCAGAGAAAGCTTGAAACGAACACACACACGTGGCTCGATCGGCGCGCTCAAGTCTCTGGGAGCTGGGAGTTTGTCGTTCAGTCGCCCGGGGGAGGAGACGCGGCCAGGAAAAACTGAAAACAGAAACAGTTGCGCAAACTGTCGCCTCATCATGACTCGAAGCAAACTTCCTGCTCCTTCAGAGGTTTTCGGTTTCCTCTCCCAAACACGTCACAAATCATGTTGTTTGTTTCTTCTGGCTGACGAAGGGAAAGCTCAGAGTACTCTTTAAATCCTCTTCTACGTTTCGTAATCAGTCACACGGTGACACAGTGACCTCTGACCCTCTGAGATCCACCAGACGGTACCTGAAGCCTCACAAATCAGCTTTAGTCCTTCAGTCAGCAGACGTCGTGATAAGCTCTCTGGCTGTCAGACCTGATCGGCTCTCGAACCAGCGAGGGAACCAAAGTGAGCAGCCTGCTCTTTATATCTGAACTCTGTGTGTATTTTTGCAACAGATTTAACTTTTTTTTAATGTTTTAGTTTTGTTTAACTCAACAAAAACGAGACATTTGACGCAGTTACGTCATTTTAAATATATAATTTAAAAAATATTTGAAATCCACCCTCAGCTATTTTAAGGTCATTTTCTTGTCACCTTGATTTTACTCATTTATTTTTTAAAATGATATATTTTGTTTAATTCATATACTTTTCTCACCAAGTTGCTCATAGTATTTGTCCCTGTGTATTTAACCCCTTAAAACTCAAGCAAGGCTTTTTTTGTTTCAAAAACAAGGAAAAAGAGACTTAAAAGAAGAAGAAATGACACAAAATGAGAAAGAAAGCAGTAAAAATGACTTGGAAGAAGTGGTACTAAAATAATAATAATAATAACAATAATAACTATATATATATATATATATATATATATATATATATAAACTCTGGACATTTCTCTCTTTTTTATATAATTTTCTAAGACATCTCCCACTTTCAATCTCTTCTTTTCAAATTTTTCAGGGCATTTTTTTCCAAATTGCCTTTTTCCCCAATTTGGTCACATTTCAGGGGTTTAAATACTCGTGAAAGCCGTCTGAATGCAGCAGAAACCTGATAGCAGTCCAAGTGTTAAAGGGTTAATGAACATATATTTTCCTTCAGTAATTGTCAAAAAATGAACAAAAGGAAAAACCGACAGCGAGACGTCCTGCTTTGCATTTTGAACCCATGTCTTCTTCGAGAAGGCGCGATGTGATACCTTGTGAACAGAAAAGTATTTGCCTTGTTTTGTCTTTATGCTGATGCAGGTTTTTGTTGTTGCTGAAGTGAGCAGACGCCGGCCTCCAGGGGACGGGGAGTCCGGGACGCCAGCCAGCAGCGATGGCTAACAGAGAAGCAGCCATTTGTTTCTCATTTTGGCCTCGCGGAGCAGCTTCAGTGACCGCGACTCTCTCCGGTTACACGGCTGCGTCCTGTTTGTGTTTCATGCCAGAAAGATGAATGCTTTGAGCTCCAACACACAAAAAACTACTCAAAACCCCGGAGTTAACTGTTCCTTAAGAGCTGGGGGGGTACTGAGATTTGGATGATTTGGGAGGTCTGTCAGATTGACTGAAAGCTTACGGTTTACGGCTGAAGCCTTTCCAGCTCGTCTCGGACGTGCCAAGTGTAATTCTTGGACTCTGTTTGGTCTGCAGAGATTTATTAAAGAAAAAAAAGAAGAATGTGATTTGTGCATCCACTGTTAGCTCTGGTTTGCTGGCAGGCGGGACGTGAGATTTTTCCTTCATCGCTGGGACGCCGTCCAGCCTTTGGTCTCTGGCGCCGGTTAAAACTCATCTGAATGTGACATGCGCTGATCGCAGAGCGGCCTGATGAGGACAACACATCAGAGCTGTCAGACCGCGGGTTAGTCAGGACATTTTTTACGTCACGCAGGTGAGAAATGAACCATCGGTCAAACAGGAAGACTTTCGTACGGGTGAGGAACGGACGTCAGACAGAAAGCGTCCTGCTGTGGAGAGAGACGCTTTAAAGAGAGTGATGCAGAGTCGTTACACGCTGTCGCTCTGTCAGTGACCTTCTGCTGTTTACGCTGTGGGATGCCGTTATCGTGATGTCAGCAAATGCACATGGTGGGATGACGCGGCACGTCATTATGTTTACACAACATGAGCACGTGGCGACCAGCATGGACGAGTGGTCTGCACGAGCTGGAAAATTGAGCTGGAGCCTGTGAGCTGCATAACGTGGCGGCCCGACGCGACAATAAACCCAACTGTGCGTTACACAGGCATTTTTGGAAACGCATTTTTTCCTCCTCCAGTTACAAAAAATACCCATCCACACCAACGGTATTCAAAAAACATCTCCGTCCACACCAAAATGCAAACGCAGGCTGTCGAGCAATAAAAAGCCCACGTCAGAGCAACAGGTGGTGATGTAACCTCCACCGTTCACCACGATGGCCAATCAGAAGCCTGAACAGCAACAACAACAAACAACAACAACAACAACATCACAACAACAACAACATCAATAACACCAACTGAAAAAACAACAACAACATCACAACAGCAACAAAAACGACAACAACAATAGTACATCACACACACACACACACACACACACACACACACTGCCTGTGTGAGCAGCGCTGGACGGCTGCGGCAGATCTAAAGATTTTTTACTGAGACACTGAAAATGGCGGTTTAATTATTATATTGACTCTATTACACCTTTTAGTGAAGCTATCTAGCAGAATTTCGGGAGCAGCTGTGTTTGCACGTGTACGAAAAGCCAAAACGTACAGAAAAATCTGCGTTTCTAAGAATCACCCGTGTATTCACTGCTGTTATATATGTTATATGCTGCCATATCTTTAATGTGAGTCCATAACGTTTTGGTGAAAGAAATCATTAATCATTGATCAATAAGTAATATATGAAGTAAACGATCATCTCAGCTGTTAGAGGCCGATATTTAAAAAAATAAACACTGATTGTTGTTATTATAGTCCAAAGGATTGTTTTTTTCTTGGTGAGGACTTTAAAGGGTTAAGCAACGTGTTTTAATAAAAAAAAACATTTCCCAGCTTTTCAGTTTTAAATGTGAGGCTGCTGCTTTACTCCCAAAACATGTGCTGTGTGTGTGTGTGTGTGTGTGTGAGCTTTCGAAGAACACTTGAGTCCACATCCTCTAAAACACTGAAACCACGTCTCCATCAGGGTTCGGTTCAATAACGGAGGGAAAAAAACGCCAACTGCTCCGCACATCTGACTTCAATCTGGAGCGCTGCGGCGTTTTATCGAAGCAGCCAGCGCCGGGTTCAAAGTGGTGTCGTCCAAAAGAAAAACAAAAAAAACACCATCCGCTGGTCTCCCAGAGCAACATGAGGCTGAGATGTAAACCACAGGCCTCTCTGCCGGAGGAGGACGGAGTCATGTGTCCTCCGTCCCTCCCTCGGTGTCCTCGGCTATTTTTATCCTCCGCTCTCTGATCCATTATGTATTCTCCAGGTGCAGCGCCCCCTTTTATTCTCATCCCCCCTCCGACAGAGAGAGACAGGATGAAATTATGGCTCTCCACCGGCGGTAATTGTATAAAAGGCTCTCCTGGTCAACTCTGGAGGACACTGCAGAGAGGAGCAGGAGGAGGAGCAGGAGGAGGAGCAGGAGCAGGAGCAGGAGGAGGAGGAGGAGGAGGAGGAGGAGGGATGCCGAGAGTGGTTGGTACAACACGTTGTTCGACCATGTGTGAAATCAAAAGTGTTTGGGCTGCACTTTAAAACACTTGGACACCTGCATTCAGACGCCGTTCACACACATTTAAACCTTTGAACAACGAGAAAAACTGAGCACTGAGCAACTTCACCAAAAAGTCCAGACAGCTCTATTTAAATAATATAATAATAATAATAATAATGATATATTTAATAATTTAAAATAATTATTATTAATATTAAAATTACTATATAATATTATTAATATTTTTACAGAATTAATATAATTTTTCAACCTTTGAACAATATCAGAAACAGTTTGATTTCTTTCAAAAACATGTTAAAAAAAGGGGGGGGCAATGACCAACCATAATAACATTTTTCGTAATTCTATTGTTTAAATTGTTGTTTTTTTATTTTTTTTATTTTTGAGGACATAACTAGGACTTGAGGACGCTTCAAGGATTTGAGGACATTTCTAGGATTTTATGATGTTTCTAGGATTTTAGTTCTTGTAGGAAGTTAGGATGTTTAGCTATGACACACACACACACACACACAGACAGACTGACTGACTGATGGACCGTACAGATCGGATGTTGCGTTCACTGACCTCTGTTTTTCTCAGGTCGTATTAACACGTTTTCTTCCTGTTTGGTGAACGAGCTGTAAACACTGATGGCGTCGTCAGACGTCATCGCCGCGTGTCTCCTCCTCGTCCTCCCAGCAGACAGCAGCTCGTGGGGTTTTCTGTCTCTGGAGGCAGCAGGTGAGAGGAGACTCTGCTCAGTAACCCGTCGTCATGGAAAAGACACCTGCGCTGTGATTGGCGGAGAGCTGCAGCTGGAGGTGTGCGTGGTGTCTTCTGTCGAGCAGCGAGGCGGTAAACCGAGTTACATAACAGCTCCGTGTTTGGTTCAGCCTCATTGAGAAGGTGCGACTGAACAAAAACAAACAACAAATTGAGATCATCCCCAACATCGACTGTGCACAAAGATTCTGCAAAAAGATGTCAATGCTCTGATTTCTGCGTCTGTGTGCAGCCCGACACTGGGCGGCTTTTTATCAACAGCTTTCATGTCAAGTGTGAGTTCAGATGAGGACACAAACGCAGGCAGGTTTAAAAACGAAAAAGCAAGCTAATAATGTCCAAAAAGTCAAGCAGGTGACAAAAAACACAACTAAAACATGAAGATTAAAAACTAAACTGGACCAACCAGGATCACAAATGCAGGTGAAGACAGCAGCAGAGACGGTGAAGCATGAGGACAGACAAACACAAGCAAACACACAGGTATATGTACACACAGGGAGCTAATCAGGACAAGGACGCACAGCTGGGGGACATGGACGTACAGCTGGGGGACATGGAGGTGGGAAAACACACATGCTTCTTATTATTCTTATCATCTTTAATTTCTGCCAATTTATCCCACTAAATCCTTCACACTGGATCTTAAATAAGGAAAACAATGTTTGGAAATCTCACCAAAACAGACAGTTGCAGACAATCACTGGATTCACGTGCTAAAATTATCAGCCGAAAATATGAAAATCTTTTTACCTGGAGTTCATTTTTTTCCATTTCAATCAACGTTTCATTCAGCTCATCGATTCTCTGCTGGCGTACGGTAACCTGCTGAGGTCACAGCCGCCTCAGAGGTTTCAGGGTACCGGGCCAATCAGAGGACGACACACCCCTTGTGGGGGGATAAACAGGAACCTGTGTGTGACACTAACGAGCTGCTGCTGAGACGAACAGGTGAACGATGTCACCACATTAAAAATAAATGCTAAACGGGGAAAAAGATGTCATGATGATGCTACATTATCAACATAATTAAGGCTCTTTTCTGTCTTATGTGACTTTTCAGCAGCAGGTCAGAGGTCGTGATCACGTTTGGAGCCAAAAAGTCATGTTTCTATTTTACTAATAGTAAAAAAAAATAGGATTAAAAACTGAGCATGACATGGACAGATCCAAACACTGTAAGTTAATTTTTGTTCGAGGGTGGACATGTATTATTTACACTGTACTGTGTGTATTTATATTATGATTGTGAAGTTCTCCCTCCCTTCTTCATCTACTGTTGTTGTCCCGGAGAGACGGGAATATTCGGAGCCTCCACCCTGCTCGTTACTGACCGCTGGCAGGCAGCAGGCTGGAGGTCGTGTGTACCGTCTGAACTGCATTTATCATCATCGTGGCAACACCGAGGAATGTTTTAACACGCATAAACACACACAACCAAACCGCACAACAGTACACACACATAAACACACACGACCAAACCGCACAACAGTACACACACATAAACACACACAACCAAACCGCACAACAGTACACACACATAAACACACACGACCAAACCGCACAACAGTACACACACATAAACACACACAGTCCCACAGTAAATCTGATTCCACGATAACAAGCTGGAAAAATGTTTCATTCAGCCAGGATTCAAGTTTTAGGTCTAGTAGTAAAGTTTCGAGTCAAAACGTCATTATAAACTAAATAAAAAACCCAAAAAGACTTCAAGTTTCTAGTCTAGTAGAAGTACAGTATATCCAAAAAAAAACGTCATTGTATAGTATTTATAAAATAAATCCCAGTATACTCTGACAAAAAATGTCAATAGTATAACATGGCAAAAGTCATAGTCATAGTATAGTAAGCAAAAAAAAGCCTTTATTTAGTTTGTAGAACAAAAAAAGAAGTCATAATTTGCCAAAAAAATCCAAAAACATTGTAACAGACTATGTTAAAAAACTATGTTAAAAAAAAAAAATCATAGTATATCAGGGCCAAAAAATGTCACAGTATAATATGGCAAAAAATCACCACATGCAATAAAAATTTGTAAAAAAAAAAACAAAAAAAAACCTTTCATTACAAAAATCTTATTGGTTCATTCTTGATTCAAAATGGAAGTTTGTGCCAAATTGGAGAATAATCCAACATAAAGAATCATTTTAAGTTAATTGTCCGGTGCATATTCTTATTTCTGTAGTGAAATCCTGAGCACGAGTGTTTGCACAGCTGATGAACACGTGCATGTTCTGCATCAGTCGTCGCTGCAGAGAAAAAGTACATTAGACGTGGGTGGTTCTGTGATTTATAAATGCAGCGACGGCCAAATAATTCACAGTTAATGTGTGTGTGTACATTACTGATCAACACGCTGCGGCGAGGTATCGAGAAACGACAGCCATTTTTCACCGACTGTAAACAAACATGACGGCCAACAAACGATCCCAGATGTCTTCGGGGAGGCGTCATCAGTCTGTGTGTCACCGAACGTGAAGGAACCACGCTTTGCGCGGTTTTTAAACCCCATGTGGAGATTTCTAACATTTCACAATTTCGTCTTCATTATTTTAAAGTATATAATAACGAACCGTATTTTTCCAGTTTGTCTCACTGGTTTCAAATCAACAATAAAGAGGAAAAGCATCATCCAGACTGTCGAGAGCTCAAAGTTCAAAGCTTCTGTGAGGGCTTAGGGGGGAGTTTTCTCTTATTTTTGCTCTTTTAAACTCAAAACTCATCTTTAAAAAAAAAAGCCTTCAATACCTGACTCCTGCCGCCTCTCCAAATCTGGACTTTAATATCCTCTGTTTTTGGACATATGAGTTTTTCTTTCTTTTTTCATTATTCTGTATTTGTTTTCCTTTTTGCATTTCATGTTAAGCATCTTTGAGTACCTCAAAAAGCACCATAGTAGTCTTCTCTATTATCATTATCATTATCATTATTATTATTATTATGATAATCAAACCTCATCAACTCGTGTCCTCACTTCCCAAACACTTACTGAGTGTTAAAGAAAATATGATTTCACACAGAAAACAAGCTCCTATTCAGACTTTTGTGGAACTTGTTGCAGCCATCTGATGACACACGTGAACCTTTATGTCAGTGGAAATAAAGTTGAACTGACGTCAGAGACAATAAATTCACATAAAAACCAATGTATTCTATTTTAAAGATTAAAACAAGGCGAGAGAAAGGAATTATTTTACCATCCAAGCAGCATTAAGCAATGAATTAAAGAGTTATTGGATTAACAGAAGATTCAGCCTCTCGCTGAGACTCCAACATGTCCTCATTATCAGTTTAAAGTCGGCAGGACAGAGCAGCTTTTTCTCCTCTTACACTGATTTCCATGAAGGAGGCGGCGAGCAGATGAAAGCTGCTCCAGCTGCGTCCTCTCGGCCGCCTCTTCTTCTCCTCGCTTCATACGAAGATTAATTTACAGAACTAAAGAGCTTTTAACTCCTTTTCATCTTCCTCTTTCTGTCTGTGGCAACACATCAGGCGCGCTGAGGAAACACGCCCTCAGCCTGACGAGTTTCATCTCACACGAGTCAGAGTCGAGTACAGATTAAAGAGATGTTTGTCCTTGAGTTCCCCGACAGATTCGTGCTTGTCTGCAGCTGGAAGTAACCAGCGGTGGATTGTTACTGAGTACTTTGAGTTGAGTACTGACCTGAAATACATATTAAAGGTTCTATAGTGAGTATTTCCATCACATGGTCCTCTCAATGAATCAAAGGGTTTCAAAAGTCAAGCTTTAAGAAATTTTATATATTAGTATGATTTTCTACATTCATTAAATTATTTTTAACCAACATTAGTCCTAATCATAAATATCAAATATTCATTAATGTTCAGAATTTTAACCCTTTAAATGCCAGGTTTTTTTCATGATGCCACTATAATTTTAGATATATGATACAATAATAATAATAATAATAATAATAATAATAATAATAATAATAATAATACAAGTCCTGTTTTTCTGCTCTGATGGCTGTGGGATCAAAAATGTCAGTTTGAATGGGTTTCAATGGAGCATTTTTGGACCTGAACAGTCTGAAGTTAACTATTTAGTTTCCACAGTGTATTTTAGACTTATTGTAGGAGCTGAGCTGCAAATTCACTGATTACAGAGAATGAAAAGAGACAAATGAAAATGATCCAAACAGTCCCTACGGGTTAATGTTGAATATTTTATTGTCTGTGACAGATATGGAAATTGAAACTGTAGTAAGGAGTTATATAACAATAATAATGATAATAATAATAATAATAATTATTATTATTTAAGCTGATTTAAACCGCTAAAATCACTGAATAACATTAGAAATCGGTGTTTCCCTGTTTGTGTTGAAGCGGCTGACACCAGGTAACTACACGTTAGGATGACCTCCAACATCATACAGGACGTCAAACACACGGTTTCACTCTGCTGCTCCACCTCCTTGAGGATGCCCAGGGTCAAAGGTCGGCAGGTGGCGACCGTCTCATCTCCTGACCTCTGACCGACCTCGCACAGACTGATTCGTCCCGCCGAGCCTCTCAGTCAGCCTCCCCCTCCTCCTCACCCCCGCTCGCTCTCCTCCTCCTCTGGCGCCGCATCTGTCTCGCGATTGGGTGTGAGCCTAACCGGTAACCATGGCGACAGTTGCTGGGGCCATCCAGCAGCAGCAAAGGAAGCAATGATGGTGTTTATTTTTTATTTATTAATTAAAATAAACTAGTATTACTTATATCTCATACTTATTACAGATCCCATTCTCTCCTTTGCTCACCCTTTGTTTGCACCACCCATCCCCCGTTCATATATTATTATTATTATTATCAAAGATAGATAGGTACTTATTAATCCGTCACAGGAAAGTGCACTTGTTACGGCGGTACATCCCCAGCCGAGACACACACAACCACACGTAACATAAAAGCACATCTGTAACTATCCACAGGAAAAATAAAAATTAAAAAAAACTTCTAATATTCTAAAAATATATTAATAATTATAAATACTGTGCGGTGTATAAAATTTCTGTATATAAAAGTACAGTAATTAAAAACTATAGTGATTTTAGGACATTAAAAAGTCATTTATTATCATTATTATTATCATTATTACTGTTGTTGTTGTTTTGATTTAATTAATTGGTTTATTAGTGCAGTGCCGGTGCAACACACACACACGCACACACACACACACACACACACACACACGATGGAAAGCAGAGGGAGAGAGGAGGGTGGGAGTCTTAAAGGGGGAGAACTGATGAGGATGTGTGTGCGTGTGTGTGTGTGTGTGTGTGTGTGTGTGTGTGTGTGAAGGTGAGGGTGAGGATGAGGCGGTTCAGGAGGTGAAGACGGCCAGCTGTGTCCTCAGAGGCGGCCACAGGTGTGTGTGTGTGTGTGTGTGTGTGTGTGTGTGTGTGTGTGTGTGTGTGTAATAATAAATGAGATCATCCACAGGGACGTGTCAGCGTGCTGCTGAGCTTTCTTTGTTTCAGCTCTTTGTCTTCAAACACAAGAAGATTTTTTGCCCAAAAGAGATATTCAAAGTGCAAAAGAGGCGGCGTGACCACAAAAATGTTTTTTTTAATACCGTTTTTAACCCAAAAAACGTTCTGAGAACGGTACAACGCAACCATTGAATGTTACAGCAACAGTTTTTCCTTTTTATTCTTCCAGAATATTCTTCTTACGTTCTGATAATATTCTATATAAACATTCAAAAAATGTTAAAAACATTTTTGTTTATTGTTAATATATCACGTTTTCATGTTCTGAATGTTGCTTTGAAAACGTTCTTCCTTTGTTCTCATGTAACATTGTGGGAACGTTTTATTAAAGCACATTCTCTGATCATTTTATGTCAAAAAAATTGTGGTACAGCAGAAAAATGGTAAAGCATGTGGAAAAAATGTCCAAAACAGTCGTTGTTTAATGCTGAAAAAGTCATAGTATAGCATGTAAAAAAAACGTCTTAGTCAGCATTTAACCCTTTTCCTGCACTGCTTTCAGACGCCGTTCACAAGTTTTTGACTCTTTGAAAATGAAGCGTGGGGAAAAAATAAAAATTAAAAAGAGATATGATCATAATGACATGTTTAAAACTATTTGTTAAACATAGTTTTATGTTTGCATGAATCACTAAAACAGAGTAAGACGGCAGAATGAAAGAAAAAATAGTGACATAAAGAAGTCGTCTTTTAAAAACCAGATTTGAAAGTTTTGTCTCTGCCAGCAGACTGACAGATTTGAGCAGAAACTCAGTGAGTCCTCTGAGACAAACGTCTCTCTGACTCCCTATCACAGGTCTTAACACGATCAAAATCGGCCGTCACGCTGAGAGGCGGCCGCCGGGCGACAGTCTGAGGCAGCTCGGGTCAATAACTGCTGATCTGCCGCAGACACTTTGTGTTTGAAGCCCTCAGAGAGCTGCAGCACGCTAATCTCTGCTTCGAGACTCTTCAGTGAGACGCTCGGAGACGATATCGGCCTAGACGTCAGCTGTCAGACTCTCGCTCTTCTGTCCTGCATCCCAAAATCTCTGACACATCCAGGCGGGCTCATACTTAAAACGTGTGCTGTGTGACGAGCCGAGGTCAAACAGGGTCCAGGTCTACCTCTGCTGTCTCTGCTGTCTGTGCTGTCTCTGCTGTCTGTGCTGTCTCTGCTGTCTCTGCTGTCTGTCTCTGCTGTCTGTGCTGTCTCTGCTGTCTGTGCTGTCTCTGCTGTCTGTGCTGTCTTTGCTGTCTGTCCCTGCTGTCTCTGCTGTCTTTGCTGTCTCTGCTGTCTGTGCTGTCTCTGCTGTCTTTGCTGTCTTCGCTGTCTGTCTCTGCTGTCTGAGCTGTCCCTGCTGTCTTTGCTGTCTCTGCTGTCTGTGCTGTCTTTGCTGTCTTTTCTGTCTGTCCCTGCTGTCTCTGCTGTCTTTGCTGTCTCTGCTGTCTGTGCTGTCTTTGCTGTCTTTTCTGTCTGTCCCTGCTGTCTCTGCTGTCTTTGTTGTCTGTCTGAGCTGTCTCTGCGGTCTTTGCTGTCTGTCTGTGCCGTCTCCGCTGTCTGTGCCGTCTCTGCTGTCTGAGCTGTCTCTGCTGTCTCTGCTGAGACATTCAGCAGAGACAGCAGAGACTTCATGTGAGACACATGAAAACATTTTTTTTTATTTTATTGTTTTTGACATATACATTTTTTTTTTAATTTTTACAAAATATTGTAGAATTTTATTTTATTTTATTTTTTATTGTTGCTTATTTTTCAGGAAATTTTCTTTCAACTTTTTTTCCAATTTCTTGCTCATTTTTTGGTCATTTCTTGTTAAGTTGCTCATTGGCTGCTTCCTGTGTTTTTGAAAGAAATCCAGCTCATTTCCTCGGGTTTTAAAGGGTTAAGAACATTGATAGTGCATTGAAAATAGCACACTTTTAGTACGTTGCTATATAAGGTAAACTTAAATGAATTCTTGAGTCATTTCAACGACTTAACAAGAAATGGCCCAAAAATTAGGATAGTTGGAAAAAGAAAATTACCTGAAAATAAAATAAAAACCAATAAGAAAGTAAAAAATAAATAAAATAAAATAAATTGTTAAATTAGATTAAAAATATATTCTGTAACATAATTTCAAATATAGAATTACAGGAATTATAAATACAGTACTCTGTGTACTTTTAACCTGGATTATGTACACTATGTTGGTACACTGAAAGCAGCTCACTTGGTTCATTTTTAAAGTTAAATTTGGATTTTTTCTACTTCAGAGTATTTATTTTGTAACTAGTCTTGGACCATCATTGGTGTAAATGTTTTAACTGACACGCGTGTGCGTTAACATGCTGCACCATGACACACGCTCCTGCTGTCAGTTGCCGTGGTAACGCACCTACCAACAGAGCAGCGCAGCAGACGAGCAGCAAAGTGAGCAAACACGGACGTAAACAAAACGGGATTTCAACCATCTTTTGACAAACGGACTCTGCAAGCAGCCACTTAGCACTCGCAGAGAAGCAAAGGCTCATGGGAGAAACCGAGCCAAGCGGGCGTTGGCCGTGATCCACGCCGCTCACCGGAGAGACGTTTTCTCTCCGTGGGGGGGTTTCGGAAACACCACACAGCTGCCGTCTTGTTTTTGTTGCTGAGGAGAGAAAGCGAGAAGCGTCTACAGGCCAAAGGTCAAAGGTCAGCTGCGAGGATAACAACGCAAAAACACAAACACGAGACAGATGGAGCGTCATTTTTCATCTTCTCAGGAGCCGTTGCTGCTCTTTTTATTCTGTTTTTAACCGTTCGACACTCCTCAGCGGTGAAAACTGAAACCACGCAGAGTCCGATCAGGACCAAAACTCAGAGTCTGAAAAAAAAATCATCTGAAAGTTAAAAAAATAAATAAAAATAAAAAAAACCTGAAACCAAAACAATGCAAGAAAAATACGCTCTGAATCTGAAAACATAAAATCTGTAACTGAAAAAAATAAGAGCTCAAATATGTCATTAAATACAAGTTAATTTTAAAATAATAATAAAATAAAAATTAAATGACTTATTCATAACAATATTCGAATTAAATCAAAATTGTATTTTAATTGACATTAACCTTTTCCCGCTCTTATTTTTAATGTGTTTGTGTCTGAAAAGCAGGATTTAAATACAAAGACGACTGACGAGGGGATGCCGTGCAGCTGGAGGGAAAACGCTGGGAGGAGCTTTATAAATAATTTATAAATAAATAATTTATTTAATAATAATTAAATAAAAATGTAAAAAAATAAAAATAAAAATAAAAATAATAAAAAATAATATTTTAATTCTAAATATTTATCTGAAGTTTATCACATTACATACATACATAGCACTTTTCTTCAAAGCCATTTCCTTTTTTTAAAAAACTTTTTAAACTTTTTTTCTTTTTTGTGTAAATTTATTTTAAGGTAATTTTCTCACTTTTTTATTAATTCTTTGCTTTTTTGGGGTAATTTCTTGGGAGGTTGCTCATCGTCTTCCTGCCATGTTTCTGAGAGAGTAAACCAGTTAACGGTGAGAGCTGCTGATTGGATGGGGGGCTGGTGGCGGGCTCGGGTAGGGGTGGGGGGGTCTGCGGCGTCCTCTGCTCGTCCTGCTCTTCATCAAAATAAAACGAGCTCATTTATCTGAACGACTCGCCGCCGCTGCAGGAAGTGGCTCCGAGGCGTCGGGGGTCTGGGCGGCTCTGTTTGACACGGTGGAGGATTTAAGTGTGATGGGTCGGCGCTGTGGGAGCGCTCAGCGGTTGGCAGGTTTACGACCGCCGCCTGCCGCCGCCGTCTGTCGGAGGTCCAGAGCGGCGGCGTCGTGAGTGATGGTGCGGGAGTCTAAAGTGGCAGAGCTGCGGGAGGAAGAGGTGAGAGTCACTTCCTGTGCCGCCCTGAGGTCAGAGGAACGCGTCTCGACCACGTGATTCAGAAACGTCTTAATTATCATTATCATATCTGTATGAAAATGTGCGATCAATGACGCCAAAAGTGCCGCAATTTATGATGATTTCACCATTTTTCAGTGCTGGAATGTAAATAAGTACATTAGTACACATAATTACTTCAGAGTACTTTGTGTGTTTCCTCTTCAGTATGTCTCTTTATACGTTTACTCGATTACATTTCAGAGGTAATACTGTACTTGTTACCTCCCTACATTTACCTGAACGCTTTAGTTACTTTACAAATTAAGATTTTTGCATAAAAAATACAAGAAAGTTTCTGAAATATGGTTATAAATTAAACCATTAACAAACAGTTTATGTAAGCAAAGCTGAAATTATTGATTAATCAAAGGACTGAAAGAATATTAATAGCCATTTCTGATAAACATTTAAACCCTTTTTAAATTAATTTTAAAAAATCATTTGAGTGATATTTTTGGTCTTTCCAAAAAATAATTTTTAGTATTAGTTTTTTTGGTGTGGTCAGTTTTTTCTGTTTATTACAATTTTGAGTTTTTTTTAATAATGTTTTATTTTTCTTTTCTTTCTTTAAAAATATATATTTTAAGGTTGTTGGGGCAGAAGTTAGGGTCTATCTTATAATTTACAGTGTTTTTTCTTTTTTGCAATATTGATTTTTTTCAGTGTTTTCTTTTAAGTAAAAAATTTTAAGTAAAAAATTTAAATAATTTTGAGTTTGTTGGGTGTTTTTTTTCTCCTTTTTTTCTTCATAATTTTAAGTTTTGTTTAATTTTTAGATTTTTTTCTACATTGGGTACTTTTAGTTTTAATACTTAAAATACTTTTTCCCTAATTATACTTGTACTTGAACACCATTTTCAATGCAGCACCTTTGTGTGTAACAGAGTACTTTTCAGTGTTGTATTAGTACTTTTTCTTAAGTAAACGAACTGCTCTTTCCGTCGCTGCCTTTTGGTCAGTAGTCGGTTTTAATCAGTGCGTCTCAGCTCCGTCAGGTTGCTTAAAGCGCCCCAAGTTATGTCGCTCAGCGTTGTTTGTCGAGCGAGCAGCTGATGCTTTTCTCTGCGCAGTGATACGGCTGGCGACTGTAGTCTGGCAGAGAGAAAATAGTTCCTCCGTGAAACGACAGAAACAAACCAACAGATTGACGGTGCAGCTGTTCACCTTCACTGACCGCTCGTTCATCAACAGTCTGCTGCGACCTGCTGCTCCAGCGTCCTCGGCGAGCGCTAACTTCTCATTTTTACGGCGCCGTCGATCAATCAGTGAGAACAATAACGAGCCGATGGTCGCGGCGGAGCGCTCCGACTTTCAAAAGTCACCACGGTTATCATGAAACCCTGCGGATGGTTATAAAGTTTGTCTTGGATTTGATCGTATTCATGTATTTTTTATTTACA
>NC_142178.1:38580000-38642500 GCF_026936395.1 Plectropomus leopardus | reverse complement strand
CCCCCCACCCGCTCACGCCACCACGCATAACCCATTTTTTAGAATTTTGTCTTTTAAACTTTATTTTACTTTATTTTACATTCATCAGCATATTACAGGACAGATTACAGACTTACAGTGGACAACTAAATTAAAATAAAGTAAACTAAAAAAAGCACAAAAACAAAGTTTAGATTATATTTTCCCTTTTCTTGCTTAATACATCTATCTTCTTATGTTTTTAATTTTATTCTTTGATCCTTTTTTACTACACAAAGCGTCTTTGACTTTCTTGAAAAGTGCTTTATAATTAAAATGTATTATTATTATAATTATTATAATTATTATTCTATCTTCTGGCACACAGCTTCCTGCTGCGGTAACGTTTGGCCGGGGATTCCTGACGTTTTGGCGTCACAGTTAGGTTGCGAGGTTTGGTGTAATTTTTCATGCACAGAAACCAAAACCAAAATCTGTGATGACAGACTGTTTTCCAGGAGACGCTGCAAAAGAGCACTGAGACGATAAATACACAGTTATTTATCAGTGTCATGCTCTGAATCCACACAAATTCAAGTTTTTTAATCATGATTACTTTAAATAATTGGGGTACATTTTTATTCTTACATAGAGATTCATTTACAAGATTGAGAATAAATTATCTTTATTGTCATTGTACATGTACAACGAAATTGGATGCAAACGTATCAAGTGCAACAAAGCACTAAATCACCAAGCATCAATAAACATAAATAAATAAACAAAAGAAAAATGCTTCTATGAGCAATCTATTAAAATATATTATATAAAATAAAATAAAAATAAAAAAAATAAAATATTGTAGAGAGAGGGAAGATTCTAGGAAAAGAAAAACACATCATACCACGCATACATGGCATTTTTACATTCGGCTGGTACACACTAAACGATTCATTTCCTAAAATTAGTTCAAGTTTTGAAGAAATGACTCGATGCTTTTTCCTTCCGTCAAAAGTTTTCTCTTAAAGATAAAGAGCCTGTTTTAAAGTGAACAAATAAAATAAAGAAATGAGTCCTTATGAGATAAAATGCAATAAAATAAAACGAAAAGACAAAACAGTTTGAGCAAAAACGAGATTCAACAAGACAAATTAATAAGATCATTTTAACATCTTTCAGTGCTCTTTTCTTTTCCTGCTCTGCTTTTTAAAATCCAAAATGTTACACAAATTCACTTAAAACTCAAATGAGACAAATCAAAACAATGCGATTAGATGCACATGGCGGGACAAAACAAACAAAAAACCTGCAGCACAGAACCTTAAAACACAGCGGTGTAACGGTAATGCTGCGCGCCGCTGACCTTTGACCTGCGGGCTGCATCACATCAACATCCAGCTCCGCGGGGCAGGTCGTTAGTTTGATTACTCCTCGGATACGAACACACACCGCCTTCTTCTGCTCTGTGGCTCTCATGTGAACACACACACACACACGGTGAGGATTAATGGCTCTTCATCCGCTCTCTCTTCATTATCTGTTTCCCCCGCAGCTTCATCCATCACTGCTGGACGGCCTGCAGCGCCATCTGCCTGCTGCTCAGCGTTAATGCAGCTCAGTGTTGTTATTGACGGTCAGAGCTCTCACTGGGTGTGTACCACAGACTGAAATCTGTGTGTGTGTGTGTGCTGTCTGAGGCTCGGTCCACACATACACATGGGTACTTTTAAACATTTAAACATAGTTTTTTCTGTGTATTTTGGCCTTTTGTACGCACACAAACAGAGTTTTTTGTCACTGAAAATGGATATTTAGGAAAACTCCTTCCAGGGTGGAGATATTCAGAGACTCTGTTGACAGTGTTGATTATGGTCTAGTCTACATGTACACGGGTATTTTTTAGAAACATAATAGTAATAGTTGAAGTAACAGTATTTAAAAAAACATCTTTGTCCACACCAAAACACAAACGCAGGCTGTGACGCGCATGCCAAGAAAAGGTGGTGATGTAGCCTCTACCGTAAGGCCACGTTGGCCTGAAGTCATTACCGGAAAACACACAACAACAACAACAATAGCACATTGCAGCAGACAGACACACACACACACACACACACACACACACACACACACACACCGCCTGCGTGAGCAGAGCTGGTCCGGCGTCTCAGCTGCTGATCAGCTGCGGCACATCTAAAGAAATAGCGGTTTGCTGATTTCGTGGTCGTTGGCAGACATTGACATTTAAAATGGTCTTCTGATAATTATACCGACTCTATACGACCTTTTATTACAGTTTAATGTCTTTCTCTGTCACAGAGATAAAGAAATACAAAGAAGTCTGTTTTATTCAAACTTCCCTGCTTATGTTTCAAAATAAAAGCCCGCTTACAACATCTCTGTTGACAGAATCCCATCAGATGCTGTCAGAAGGCATTTTATTGTGTAACATTTGCAGGACCATGTTGATGATGCAGGAGCTGCAGGAGAGTTTGTGTTTATAAATACGGACATAGAGAACTCACAGCAGCACGCAGCGACGCAGAAGCGTCACAGCAACAACGCTGTGTGTGAACACCGCGAGCGTGCAACACGCTGCAGTTTGGTGAGGTTGGCGTCACACACTGCTCGGGCGTGCAGGCGGAGAAAACGACGGGCAGGAACTCAGCTGTCCGTCATCAAATCAATCAACCAATCACAGCAGCCGAAAGTTAAACACTTCTAAACCTGAGCAAATTGACTTTAATTCTTCCAAAAACACTGGAAGCAGGCAGCGAGAAACTTAACAAAAAATGATCCCCAAATTTTAAAAAAGTTTTTAAAAAAATTACTACATTACCTGAAAATATGCACAAACGTATATTTTCTTTTCTATTTTTTGTGACGTAGTTTTATATTTATATATTATAAGAATTCTACTTATAATTTGTTAAGCTGATTTTCATTCCAACCAAAATTTTATGTCTGTTTTTTCTTTTTCTTGATGTTATGAAATTTGTACTCCAGAGGATTAATAACATTAACTGAGACCGCCTCCTGTAGGGACAAAAATGTCCTCTTTCTAAAACTGCCATAAAAATAATAATAATATGGAATAGTTACTGACTTACTTTCCTTTTTCCTTTTTTTGTTATTTTCAATCTTTTAACCAACTTCCTTTTTAATCATAAATACAAAATATTAATTCATATCGAGAATTTTAAATCTTTTAAATGCCTTTTAACAAAATGCCACTGTTATTTTAATGACAAAAACACAAAAAATGAATTATTTTTCAAATTTTAAATGCTGATTTAAATTTCTGGGTGGGTGGATTATGAGACTCTGGCATATGTCAATGACCAGCAGTGAACTGAGCTGCACTTGTGTATTTTCATATGATTTGTGTAAAAATACTTAATTTGTAAAGTAGTTATCTAATAATACCAGTGGAGTAAAAAAAAAAGTACCTTTAAAGTGCACTGATCAGCAGAGAAATTACATCAGTGCACTTACTGGTATTTCTTTAGCCCTGAAATTAATAATCCAGTTATTATAATTACTCTGATTATTTAAATGTGATTAAGTGGTATTTATTTATTTTTTAATATTTTTTTTCTTCTCTTGGTATAAATGCTGAGGTCCACGTGTAAAAGTTTTTCTCACCCAAGAAAAAAAGCAAAAAAAAAAAAAAAAGGACATCATCAATGGGCATTAACAAAATAAGAAGAAATCCTGTATGAGCAAAAATAAGAGACAATTTATTTGTATATTGTTTCCTGCATGAAGCCCGTTGTGTTTTCTCCTATTTAGATAAAACATGAACAGACGTTTTGTGGTATTCAGTACTCTGATGTTTGTTGTAAATAATATTCATGAGATTAAATTAATTTCTTTGTTATTTCAGAGGAAGAAGAAGATGGCGAACAGAAAAAGTGGTGAGGAAGCGTCCTGAATGCAGCGGAGAAAGAGTCCACGAGGCCGAGAGACTGACAGTCTGACGGAGGACTTAATGAAGTTGATATTAAGTCATTCTGATTTCTGGGAGAAAGCCAGAGAGAACCACTTCTGCTCCCAGCACCTCATTAAGGTGAGCCATAAAACAGACCTGGACACGTTAAAGTAGACGCTGTCAAAGTACTGAGGCCACGCAGTAAAAATACTCTGTTACAAGGTAAAGTCCTGCATTGGAAATGTTACATATGTTATCAGGAAAATGTACAAATTATTAAAAATAGAAATACTCCACGCAGAAAAAACGTCCCCTGTGACTGTTATACTTTATATATGATATTATTAAATGATTTTGACTCATGTTTTGATGTAAAAAGCAGGATTTGAGTTGGTAGTTGGTTAAAGTGGAGCTCATTTTGAACCAATAATTATTTTCATTATGGATTAATCTGCTGATTATTTTCTTCAAAAGATTGATTATTTGGTCTGACACTAAATAACACAGAGTTAATTTATTGTGTTTTGTAGTGTTTTCAATTTTACAATCTTTCTTTAACTTTTGTAAATTATTTGAAAGTAATTTGAAAAACGCTCTATGAATAAGATTTATTATTATTATTATTATTATTAGTAGTAGTAGTAGTATTATTATTATAATAAAAATAAAATAAGATAAGTCACAATGGTGAAATCTGCATTATTACAGCAGCAGCATTATCAGAGTAGTTATGTAAAAGATAAATAAAGAAAAAAGAACAATATTAACAGTATAAACAAGATGCAAAACTCAACAGTTAAATTTTTTTACACCAATTGTACATGAGAAAATAATTGTACATTGTGATAAACTGCACGTTAGTTTCAGTCTGTTTGGTTTGACATATTCCTACACAGCTCTGTCACAGTCACCCTAAAATGTAGCACTGTAAAAAAAATAAATCAATAAATTGAAACGCAAAAATGTAACCATTTAAAATTGTTATAATTACATTTTTAAGCTGTACAATTTACACTGTTCATTTGGCAAACAAAAAATTTCTAAAATTCCATCACCAGTCGCATTATGTGTAAAACCCCTCAAATTAAATTAATAATGATAAGCTACACATTAGAAAATCATAATTATTTTTCTTTTTCAATTTCAGACAGCTGTTTTTGGCAGGTGAAATAACTTTTACAAGATATACAGATAAAATTAATTAAATATAACGAACATATTTTGAGTTAAACATTAAATGCAACATCCTACAACCAATAAAAAAAATCTTATTATTCCCATTTTATCTGATGTCCCAGATAAACTGACCTCACCCTGTACCTATTCCTAATAATAAAAAAACTGACATCACTATGATGTCATCAGGGGAGTGCCTCTTTGACATGTGCAGCATTACATCTGAGAAGTTTTAATGAAAATACTGATTTCACCGAATATTTTTTTAACTTAAAATATGTTGTTGCAGTTTGGAAAAATGTTTCCATTTAGCCTTTATTTGCAAGAATACATAGCCAAATTGCAATTAAATAAATGACCCCAAATGCTCCCCAAATGTTTTTTAAAAAAGAAAAAAAATGGAGTATTAGCTTCAGAAATATTAAAATATTGCAGATAAAAAAATGTAATGAAAATATGTTGAGTCAAACAGTAAATGCAACATCCTAAAAAAAGTCTGCACCCTAAATAATCAAAAATGACCCGGATGACATCACTATGACATCATCAGGGGAGTGTCTCTTTGATATATGCAGCGTTACGTCTGAGAATTTTTTATGTAAATATTAAATATACACATATGTACGTACAAATATATATATTTACGCATAAAATATGTTGTTGCAGTTTGGAAAAATGTTTCCATTTAGCCTTCAATTGCAAGAATAAATAGCTGAATTGCAAATAAATAAATGACCCCAAACGGTCCTGACAAAAAAAAGATGAGTTTTAGCATCAGATATATTAAAATATTGCAGATAAAATTAAGAAAAATGTAAAAACGAGAGGATGTGGATTCTTGAATGCATATTACAGAAAATATGAATTCAGTGTTTATTTGATTGTTATTATTGGATATTTTTGTGGCGTTTTTAAGGACTGAAAACAGAGATCAGCTGTTGAGATGTGGCTCTGAATCAGGTGCAGCTCTGTGATATTAAAACGCCACAGACTAATTTATGGTTCCCATCATCGGCGCTCATAAAGCGGTGTTATGGGCTGAGGAGGAGGAGCGGGTGGGGCCTGAGCACAGAGGCAGACTGTGGTCACTGACCGGAGGGAGACTCTGCTGGCTTTTATTCTGCTCTAATCAGACCGCATGTCTGACCCAGGGGTCCGCCTGCTGCCACCGGGAGCAAACTGCGCTCATTTCCCCGACATCTGACAGATGGACGCTGCGCTGTCGTAGCGGAGGAGGATGAAAACATCGCCTGATATCTTTTTTGGCATTTTCGCTCTCAGCCTGTTTATGGGAGGCAGCGGCGGCTTGGCCCTTTCTTTATTATAGGACCCAGATCTCCGCGGTTAGCGATGTGAATAAGAGCAGCTCGCCTCTCGATTCTCGTTTCGCGATCCTGAGGAATAATTATGAACAACGCGCAGGATATGTCGCCCGATTTCGTGTTGATGCGCCTGGTTTCCGCGGCCGAGGATGACCGCCTGGACGCGGAAAACGGGAACCTGCCGCCGGGAGGAGTGGTGGCGGGGCTGGGGAAGGAGGTGCTGGCTCACAGCGGCGTCAAAGCGGGGCTGGATATCAGCCGAGATCCGACGGCGGGCCTCGAGCATCCCGGCGGCCGCCTGAACAAAGCGCAGCCGAGCGGCGAGGGCACGGCTGCACCTGACGCCGAAAGCCGAGCGCCGCTGTCCGCCGTGCCTCCTCCGCCGCAGAGCCCCATGGAGGCCCAGAGCTTTGACTTCGCTCCCAGCCCCGGCCTGCGGCCTCAGCTGCTGGTTTTCTCCAACATCATGCGCAACGGAGAGGGGATTTTAGACTTAGACCGTCGGAATCAGCAGAGGGATGCTGGGGGTTTGGAGCAGAGCCCGGGCTCAGGATGCTCCGGCCCCGCTGTTAATAACAACACCATCAGCCCCGGAGGCGTCCAGCAGCAGCAGCAGCAGCTGCAGCAGCAGCAGCAGAACCTGCTGGACCGGACGTGGGGCGCGCATCCTCCGGTCACCGCGGAGCTGCAGGGAGCCGCGGAGCTCTGCCGCCGGCACAGACTCATCACCACCCCGCCCGAGTGGCCCTTGTTGTCGGAGAGATCCAACCCAATCACCGTGATCGACTCCAAATGGGCCTCCAGGGACCGAGAGGGAGCCGTGTTTGAGCTGGCCCGGCGGTTCGGGGAGCTGGGGGTCGGTGCGGTGCCCAAGATGCTGCTCAAAGCAGGCGAGCTCCCGCAGTGCTCGTGTCAGGGCGCACACAGGCCGGCAGGAGGGGGGGTCGAGCCCGGGGATGACCCCACAGAGACCAGCGACGCTCTGTTGGTGCTGGAGGGGCTGGGGAGCGGGGACGGCCTGGGCATGGACGAGTGCCCGGAGGGGGAGCCGGACGATGAGAACGGACGCCGCGAGTTTCTCCTCAACAGGAAGAGGGAGATAGTTCAGAAAATGTCCGGAGCTTTCTCCATCAGCGGCTTCCAGGTGGAGCTGAGGCGGCAGGTGGAGGGGACCGAGGCGGCGGCGGCGGCGGCGGCGCACGTTGGCGCGCAGGTGTGCAGCCTCCACGGGAGCTCAGCCAGCCCGCAGGTAAGCTCCGGGGATTCAGAGGTTGTTGTGGGCCAGGTGTCAGCCGCGTCACAGTCACACACGCCGGTCCAGAGCTCACCGTGGGCCACGAGCCCCAACCTGAGCCAGGCGTCCACACCCAGGAGGCGGCCGGAGAGGTGCGCCAGCGCGCCGCGGACTCCCACCGGCTGGACCGCCGCAGGGGAAAAGACGCTCAAAGTTTCGGGGAAGTCCAAAAAGGGCTCGTTAAAGATCCGACTGAGCAAACTGTTCCGGACTAAAAGCTGCAGCGGCTCCAACCACCTGCTGGACAAGAGGCCCTCCGTGACCTACTCGGTGTCTTCTGCCGGGAGTCTGGTGGACATGGCGAGCACCGCTGGAGCTGAGCAGGACGCAGACAGGTGAGCACCCGCAGATCAGTGTCACTGTGAACAGGTGGACCCGAGAACCGAAGTATCTCAGCAGAAAATGACTTTGGTAGAAGTTAAAGTCACCTATTGCAGTATTACTTCGATAGAAAGTACGTGATATTTAGGCCTAATGTACCCGAGAATCAAAAGTAATTTTATAACATAAGAGCAATGGGTGAAGTGTTCAGATCATTTACTGGAGTAAAAGTACTAATACTGTGCGAACACCCTGTTACAAGTAAACGTCCTGAAAACGGTACTTTAAAAAAAAAAACGGTAACAGTAAAAGTACCCAGTGCAGAAAAATCTAAAAAAGAAAAACTCAAAATTATTAAAATAAAAAAAATTAAAAACAAAATCTAAGTAATGAAAACGTACCCACCCCAAATATAAAAATAAAAAAGGAAATAAAAAAACAAAAATCACATTAAAAAGAAGATAAAACATCAAAAAAAAACTTGCAAAACTATTTTCAAAAAAAGAAAAAAAAATCCCCAAAATTTAACAAATTACTTGAAAAAAAGGGAAAAACTTTTAAAAAAACAAAAACAAAACTTAAAAATTATAAACAAAACTGAAAATAACAACCCTCAACTCAAATATATATATAAAAAATAGCAACAAAAAAGGCAATTCATTCTTTCTGTAAATTCATTGGCTGATTTATCAACTAACTGTGGCAGCTTTACTTGTAAAACTGTTTGGTTGATTTAGTTTGTAACAAACATCAAAATTTATAAACCCTTCGTTTGGTTTTCATGCAAAAATCTGAATCTGTGAAGTAACTAAAGCTGTCAGATAAATGTAGTGAAGTAAAAAGTACAATATGTCCCCCTGAAATGTATTTGAGTAAAAGTATTAAGTGGCACTGAAATTAAATACTCAGGTAAAGTACAAGTACCTCAAAGTCATACTTAAGCACAGTACTTTACATTCCACCACTGATTGAATGTACTTGAGTACATCAGATTGAGTTTGATTTGAGTAAATCAAGCCATTTTGCTCATGTTTTAAAGGGTTAAAACAAGCGATGCATCTTGAATCTAATCACTGTTTTTTAGGATTTATTCAGAGTCCAGACATGTTGATTCTTTTCCAGTTTGTTGTCATTCTGCTGTGGCATTTATATTTGTTTTGAGCTGTGAAATCATTGTTTTCTAAAGCTGCAAAATCAGCATCTTGTAACCATAAACATGTCCGACATTTCTGTTTCAGGTGTCTTTTTGTTGTTTTTTAGATTTGTAACAATTCCCCAAAGTGGGAGTCCATACAGGGGAAATAAAATAGAGATACAGTTCGGGAGGTTAGCTGTCGTCACGAGGAAGTCCTGCAGAAAACCTCACACTGATCCAATACGCACAAAAGAAACGACACATTTAAGGTCTTATTCAGAGTCCACATGTTGATTCCTCTCTGAGTCGTTTTCATTCTGCTGTCGACTTTATTTTTGCAGCCATTGTTTTCTAATGGCGTTAATTAACCCTTTGAAACCTGGATCACCATGAGTTTTCTTGTGTTGCTTTCAGAAGCCTTAAACAAGTATTTACACCTTTGAAACTCGAGCAGATTTATTTGATTTCTTTCCATAACAATAGAAAAAAGGTCATAAGCAACTTAACAAGAAATATTGTAAAGAAATTGGTAAAAGGTGATAAGAAAATGACCCTGAAAAGTAGCTTAAAAATGGGGGATTCCTAAAAAAATATATTTAAAAATGGTTATAATAATAATAATAATAATAATAATAATAATAATAATAATTATATTTTTATTATTATTATTATTATTATTATTATTATTATTATTATTATTATTATTATTATTATTATTATCACTAAAAATATTTTTATTTTATTTTAAAGAACTTTTGCTCAGGTCATTTGCATGTTTTTTTTGTATTTATTACTATTATTATTATTATTATTATTATTATTATTATTTTTAACTTTTTTGTTGCTTATTTTCTAATAATTTCTTAAGAATTTTTCTGCCATTTTTCTTGTTAAGTTGCTCACTACCATCTGCCCATGATGGGAAAAAACATAATACTGGGGAATGTCAAAAAAGTAATCATGGTATGGCATGTTGCAAAAGGTCATACTGCTGTATGCTGAAAAAAAGGTCGAAAAAATTGTGATATGTCGAAAAAAGTTGTTATGGGTCATTTTGAAAAAAGTCATACCACAGAAAAAGTGTTGAAAAATGACACTGCGGCATATCGAAACGTCATATCGAAAAAAGACAGACCGCGGTCTGTTGAAAAATGGAATTTGCTCGGGTTTCAAAGGTCTGAACTTCAGCTGGCAGCCTGTCGGCCGTCCCCCAAACATAACTTTTTCAGTGCTGCATGTTATCAGATGCGGAGATGTTTGAAACCTTTGTGGCCTGTCACCCCGTATCCTCCTCACTGCTTCGTCATTATTCACAGCAGCACGCTCACATGATTAAAAAAACATCGCTTCAGAAAGTCGACTGCCAGAGCTGAGCGCATCAAACAGAAAAAGTTTAAAAAAGCTGCAGGACCCAAAACTGCTCTCACATACACCGAAAAGCTAATATCTGAACCTCTGCAGCTTCTTCTTCTCTGCACTCGAACTCTCGCCTCATGTTCTCCTTCTTCTTCTTCTTCTTCTGTGTTTTGATGTGTGTCCTGCAGCCACAGCCAGCCCAGACTGACCAGGGCCCACAGTGCCTTCTCCCCCGCCTCCCTCTCCGCCTCCCTCTCTGCTTTCACGGGTAAGAGCTGCTCGCCGCTTCGGCTTCACTCAGAAATGCTTTCCTTCCTAAAAAGCCCCCCTGACACAACACACTCCACTACAAACTCTCTGCAGCACGAGATTTTTCTCATTATTCATCAATAGTTTTGCATGTAAAAAAGTATGAAAATGATGTCCTCAGATCGATTTTTCCTCCTCATCAACAACCTAAAAACCTAAAAATACTCCACTTTCTGTCACATACAAACGAGAAAAAGAAAATCATCACAATGTTGGGGCTGTAACTAATTTTTGTTGTTGTTGAATGAACCAAATATCCAAAATGTAGATTTTTTTCACCTTTAAATGTAAAAAATCAAAATCAAATATTACAATATTTTCCTTCCATATTTTTACTGTAACAATATTACAGGGTTGACCTTTATTAATAACAAAGACACAGTGATGGCAGACAGATTAGGGGTCGACCTATATTTGTTTCAGATATGCATTTACAATAAAAAAATGTTTTGGCTGTAACTTTGGTTCGCTCAGAAATGTTTTCTCTCCTGAAAAGCTCCCTGACACAAAACGCTCCACTACAAACTCTCTGCAGCACAAGATTATTCTCATTATTCATCAATAGTTTCACCTGTAAAAAGTACAAAACGGTGAAAAATACCCATCACAGTTTCCTAAATCTCGAGGTGACGCCCTCAAATCGCTTTTTTCTCTTCATCAACAATCCAAAAACCTAAAAATACTCCACTTTCTGTCACATACAAAGTAGAAAAAAATTTTTGGTTAGTTGTTAGTTTTGCTATTTTTTTTTTTTTGAATGAACCAAATATCCAAAAATTTTTTTTTTTTAAAATAGCACCTTTAAATGTTTACATAGAGCTGCGTGAAATGGCAAAAATCAAATATTTTGACCAAAGACCTCCATATTTATACTGTGACAATATTGTGGGTTTGACCTTTTAATTTAAGTTTAATTTGCAAAAACAAAGACACAGTGATGACATGCAGAGAAGAGGTCGACCTAAACTGGTTTTTCAGGGCCGATACCGATTATATGTAGTTAATAATACCGATAACAGATATTTGGAAGCGATGTGCATTTACATTAAAATAATTTTGGCTGTAACTTTGGTTAAACCCTGACACAACACACTCCACTACAGACTCTCTGCAGTTAAATACTGTTTGATTTATCTCATTATTGATCAATACTTTCACATATTAAAAGTGTGAAAATGGTGAAAAATGACCATCACAGTCTCAAAAGTCTAAGGTGACATCCTCAAAACACTTTTTTCTCCCATTCAGTGATCCAAAACCCTAAAATACTCCCCTTCTTTCCACATGAAAAAGAGAAAAGCAGAAATAATCACAATTGTTGTGCTATAACTGTTTTTTCACTTTTGCTTGAAATATTTTTTAAAAAATGAACAAAATATTTTTTAAAAAGCCCTCAATTGTTTTATTTTTGAGATGGCATCTTTAAATGTTTATATGGGGCTGGGTGATACAAAAAATTAGAATATTTTTGACCAAACACTCACAATTTATAAAATATATATTCAAATTTATATTTTGTCAATATTTTAGGGTTGACTAAAGTTGATTTTACAAAATATTTGCTTGTGGGGCTGTCAAATGCTGACATTTTTAAATGTTGTGGGTCAATTTGACTCATTTTAAAATTTAAAACATCTTTTTAAAGTATTTGAAAGCTTTTTTTTTCATTATGAAACTTCCTTTATTGGACTTAATTAGTGTAATAAACTTTTGAAAGAGCATCATATCATATTGACATAGTGCGGGCTGATAGGGCAAAAATCAAATATCATACCTCAATATTTATATTTCGACAATATTGAAGGGTTAACCAATGTTGCTTTCACAAAATATTTACATGTGGGGCTTTCAAACCCTCCATAATGTTGGGGGTCAGTTTTGCCCAATTTAAAATTTAAAAACTTTTGAAAAATATTTATGCTATAAAATACGATATAAAAGTCTGGGACCACCTCATTGTTTGCTCCTGTCAGCACACTGGTCACATGATCGCAGCCTTTTAACACATAATACATAGAAAATAAAAATAAATAAAAAAATAAAAAAAGGAAAAGAAAAACAAGAGAAAAGGAGAAAAAATGATCTCATATTTCTAATATGGGATTTACAAAATATGGCACCCATGAATATGTGATTGCCTTTTTGTGCAAGGAAAAAATCAGAATAGAATAAAATAAAATGATAAAATAACAATATTGATATACTAATGATACGAATACTAATAACGAAAATAACAACAGTAATAACAATGATAACAATGGTAAGGATAGCAATAATACAATAATAGCAATATGTTTGGGAATTAGTAATAGTACAGTATTAGCAGTACATGTTTGGGGAAATAAATAGATTAAAATAAAATAAAAAATAAAACCACTGGTGATAATAGTATTAAGGGAGTGAATTAAGTAGCAATAATAATAATAATAATACAATACATTTTTTTGGAGAATAAATAAACAAATAAATAAATAAATAAAAAAGAAAAAGTAAATGCTGGGTGGTAACAGTATGAAGGGAGTGAAAATAAGATTAAATTAAATGAAAATTATATAAAAAAAAACATTTATTTATTTTGTAATTTTCTTGTGCTTCTTTCACTAATTTCTTGCTAATTTTTGGGTCATTTCCTCTCTTGTTTCTTCCCCTGTTTTTGACTGAAACAAAGCAAATTCGCTCAGGTTTCAAAGGGTTAAAAACGCTCCACATTTCTAAATCTGCAACCTTTAACTGTTCCTACCAGTCAGTAACTGGAGCACCAGATAAGAAAAGACACAAAAGGCCTTTGGGTAAGAAGGGTGAGGAGGTCTGCAGCTCAGCTGGCAGAAATTATTTCGCTGACTTTATGAGAATCGTCCTGTTTGCCGTCCGCAGGGCTCCGCGGCACGTCACGGAGCCCCACATCGCTCGCAGTTTTTGCTAAATGCACTTCCTGAATCTGGTGATATCTGTAATGAACACACGAGCTGCACAGGCCGAACCAGCAATTAGACACAAACTTTAACCCTTTGAAACCTGAGAAAACGTTTTTTTCCTTCAACAACACAGAGAGAAGCAATTTGGCAAAAACATTCATGCCAATAAAGCAAATTGAATTGAGAAGCACAAATGAGCGATTAAAAAAAAAGAAAAACAAAGTAGCAAGAATTTAGTGAAAATTAGAAAATTATCTGAAAATTACTAAAAAAGAGAGAGAGAAAAGACCTGGAAAAATGCCTGAAAATTACAATAATTCTGTGACATAATTTTTGTAATTATGGTAATTATAAATTTAGTTATATTTCCCCCCTTTTTGATTCCACATCTACTAATTTCTTGCAGCCTGTGGAAGATTCCTGATCAGCTTGCTTATCGCCTTTTCCCATGTTTTTGAAGGTTTTATAGGTTTACATACTTTTGGGAGAAGGCCAGTAAGCTGCCAGCTGAAGGAGTTAACCCTTTGAAATCTGAGCAATTTGGCTTGATTTCTTTTAAAATCATGAGGAAATTAGAAAATAAGCAACAAAAAGTAAAACAAAAACAAGCAAATGACCTGAGCAAAAGTTCTGTAATATAAAATAAAAAAAAATATATATATAGTAATAATTATAAAATAATAATAATTATTTGTTATTATGTCCTTTTCCTTTTTTTCTTTTTATTTTAACCTGTCTTTGACTGCCTTGATATTTATGTGTTGTGATTTTAACAGCAGTTATAGGTTGATGTATATTTGCAAGTTGTGTCAAAAATAAATAAAAACAATTGGTAAAATTGTTTTTTTTTTTTAAAAAGTGAAAAAAGGAAAAACTGGGCAAAATGACCTGAGCAAATTTCTGAAAAATAAATATTTTTGTATTTTTGTAGTAATAATAATAATAATAATAATAATAATAATAATAATAATAATAATAATAATAATAATAATAATAATACATTTTTATGGACATTTATCCAATTTTTTAAAAAATTTAATTTGCAAGTAATCCCCCCATTTTTTAAGATACTTTTAAAGGTAATTCTTTCATCACCTTTTACTAATTTATTTGCAACATTTCTTGTTTAGTTATCATGACCTTCTTTTCTCGTTGTTTTGGAAATAAATCAAATCAGTTTGCTGAGCCGTCAGAGGTGTAAACGCTTGTTAAATCCGTCTGAATGCAACACAAGAAAAGTGATTTCAAAGGGTTAAAAGCTGCAACGTTTCACGCCGGTTGCCCCCTGAGGAGCGAGCAGAGCGAGTTGTTTTAAATCTCGGGGACTTTCAGACGTGCAAGTCTTATGCTCGTGTTTACAGCCGCTCTGTGATGTCTCAAAAAATAAAAAAATATTTAAAAAAGCCAAAGAGATGCTGGAGGAGGAAAGTGGGTGAGTCCAGCTCTCCCTGCTGCTGCGGAGACGGCGGGGATTTGGCTCTAACGCTTGAATTTGTTTCTTTCCCTGCCAGTAAAACATCCCCAACTGCAGAATTTCACTTTGGTAAACAGTGAATCTGCAGCATCTCAATTAGCCGGGATGGGATGTCCTTCTTTATTGCAGTGATTTAGGCTGATTAGCTGGGTGTAATTTTCCATAAGCTTCCTGGCCGGTGCGGCTCTGACGGCGCTCTGCAGCACAGACAAAAACAACACACAATCACAGACGCACAAACCAGCGCCTGCCTCACTCACTCTGGCGTCTCTGTTTTTTGGTTCCTCTCCAGGTGAGACTGTTTCTCTGGTGGATGTGGATATTTCACGGCGAGGGGCGAACACGCCACACCCTCCCACGCCTCCCCCTCCTCCACGCCGAAGTCTCAGTTTGTTAGGTACTTCTCTCTCCTTCCTGTTTGTCTCATCCTGTGTTTGTTTTGTTTGTCGTTTTCTTTATATCGTTGCAAAGAGACGTGACAGACGGTGGATTGACATGTTTCATTATGAAATGAACTGAGGAGACACAACAAACAGCCGCAGCAGCAACTGCAACTCACAAAAAATAAAAATAAATAAAATATAAGAGAAAAGAGAAAAAGAGGAAAATAATGATCATATATTTCTTATATGGGATTTACAAAATATGGCACCCATGTATATGTGATTGCCTTTTTGTGCAAGGAAAAAATCAAAATAGAACAAAATAAAATAAAATGATAAAATAACAATATTAATAATACTGATGATACTACTACTACTAATGATAACAACAATAATAATAATAATAATAACAAAAATAACAATGATAACAATGCTAAGGATAGCAATAATACAATAATAGCAATATGTTTGGGAATTAGTAATAGTACAGTATTAGCAATACATGTTTGTGGGAAAAAATAAGTAAAAATAAAATAAAAAATAAAACCACTGGTGATAATTGTGTTAAGGGAGTGAACAAATTAAATTGAATTGAATCGAATTGAATTGAATTAAGTAGCAATAATAGTAATGATAATGATAATAATAATAATAATAATAATAATAATAATAATAATAATAATAATAATAATAATAATAACACAACAATACATGTTTTGAGAAAAAATATATAAATAAAAAAGAAAAAGTAAATGCTGGGTGATTAACAGTGTGAAGGGAGTGAAAATAAGATTAAATTAAATGAAAATTAAATAAAAAAACAATATTGATAATAGTAGTCAAAATAATAAAAATGAAAATAGCAATAATATTAACAATACAACAGTAGAAATTCATGTTCAGGAAAATAATGATAGTAATAATAATAATAATAATAATAATAATAATAATGATAATAAATCATACAATAATAGCAATACATGCTCAGGAAAATGAATAAATAAATAAATAAATACAGAAATAAATACTAATAATTTTAATAAATGACAGCTGGGTGGTAACAGGATGAAGAGAGTGAACAAAGTAAATAACAATAAAGATAATAATAACTGACTAAAGTCATAAACCTGACATGTATTTGTCGGCGGGTCCTGGTGGAGGGGGGCGGGGGGCTGAAGTCTTTTGTTTCTGTCCTCGTCTGGATTTTTCTGCAGACTCACAACATGATAAATTTGGAGACAAAAAGCAGAAACTGCCCTTTCTTAAGTGCTTTATTTCCGTCTGTCTAATGAAAACGAAGCACCGGCAGTTTCTCTCCGTCATATTCTTACTTATCAGCTGTGTTTTTTTCTGTTGTGCGTTTCCCGAAACAGACACAGACAAGTTTCTGTAATCTGCTGTAATCTGATTGGAGGAGCTTTAAAAGGTCAAACTACCGAATTTAATTTGAAATCTGAGACTCAATCGATGAGGAAAACAGTTTCCTTCTCTTCAGTCTGCACCAGGAGACAAAAAACAACTTTTATTCTCTTGTTTGTTGTTTTCAGGAGCATTTTTCTACATTTATTTTGTTTTCTTGGTTTTATCTTTTAGGTGATGCAGCGATTTGTATTGACAGTTTCTCTAATATAGTTTTTTATTTTTTATTTTTGGTCACCAAAATGCTCCAGAACCAAAAACCCGAATCAGAGATTCATGGGAGGCTGAGCCGGCTTCGCTGCATGGACATGCAAAAGGAAATCAATTGTAAACAATGTGAGATTAAAATAATATTTCTGAATATTAGGGCATTTTCTTCCGCCGAATATCAAAACCATTCTCTGACCTTTCCAGTGCGTATTTTCGCTCCGAGCCTGGTGTTATTTTCTGACCCACATATGCAGCAGACTTGAGCGTCCTCAGGGTTTGCTTTAAAAGAAAAGGTTGTAAATATTCTGTATTTTTCTTCTACAAATCCCATAAAAAGTCTAAAACCAACAATGTGTTAGTCTCAGTGCTCTCTGTCCTCCCTAAACTGACACTATACTTAGTTTAATTTTTTAAAAAAGCCTCCATAATTTCCAAAACAAACTGCTCACTGTAGTTTTTATTGAACAAACAGGACTATTTTCAGCGGCGGATTAATCCACATTTGGTGTGTTTGTGTTCGGTGTGTTTTTTTATGGGAACACAGTGTGCCTCTTTGATGTGTTTTAATAACAATCAATCATTTCTTTTATTTTTTATTTTACTGAACATTTATTTAACTCAGAAAATCTGTCCCGGCGAAGACAAGCGGAAATATAATAAAGACAACAAAAAATACAAAATCAAAAATGCAACTATGAAACACAAAAGAACACATCATAAAAATAACATTACTACAAAGACAAAAGGTTATTTTAATAAACCTCATGCAAGCGTTAAAACGTTTTTGCAATTTAGGAAGTTTAGACAGAGATTAGGCGTATTTTTTATTCGCAGTTTCAATTTGCGCAGTTTGAGGGTTCATGGAAACCCGTGCACGGTGGAGGGTTTCCACTGAAAAGCACAAATCACATGAAAGCTGATTTTTTCAAACAGGATTTTGGTCACTTTCATATGTGGCTCTAAATCAGATTCAGATCTGATTTTACTTCCTTCCTTCCTTCCTTCCTTCCTTTCCTCCTTCTTTCCTTCCTTCTTTCCTTCCTCTCCTCCTTCTTTCCTTTCTCATTTCCTTTTTCCTCCCTTTCTTCCCTTCTCCTTACTTCCTGCCCTACCTTCATTCCTTCCTTCCTTCTTTGCTTCCTCTCCTCCTTCCCTTCTTTGTTTTTCTTCCTTCTTTACTTTCCTCCTTCCTTCCTTCCCTCTGTCCTTCCTTCCTTCCTTCCATCTTTCCTTCCTTTTGTGTTTCCTCCTTACTTCCTGCCCTACCTTCTTTCCTTCCTTTCCTACTTCCTTCCTTCTTTCCTTCCTCTCCTGCTTCCTTCCTTTCTTGTTTCCTTCATCCTTCCTTTCCCCCTTCCTTCCTTCCTCCCTTCCTTCCATCTGTCTTTCTTTCCTTCCTTCCTTCATTCCTTTTGTGTTTCATCCTTACTTCCTGCCCTACCTTCTTTCCTTCCTTTCCTCCTTCCTTCCTTCCTCCCTTCCTTGCTCCCCACTTCCCTCTGTCCTTCTTTCCTTCCTTCCTTCCTTCCTTCCTCTCCTCCTTCCTTCCTTTCTTGTTTCCTTCTTCCTTCCTTTCCCCCTTCCCTCATTCCTTCCTTCCTCCCTTCCTTCCCTCTGTCCTTCTTTCCTTCCTTCCTTTCTTTCTTCCTTTCTTCCTTTTGTGTTTCCTCCTTACTTCCTGCCCTACCTTCTTTCCTTCCTTTCCTACTTCCTTCCTTCTTTCCTTCCTCTCCTGCTTCCTTCCTTTCTTGTTTCCTTCATCCTTCCTTTCCCCCTTCCTTCCTTCCTCCCTTCCTTCCATCTGTCCTTCTTTCCTTCCTTCCTTCATTCCTTTTGTGTTTCATCCTTACTTCCTGCCCTACCGTCTTTCCTTCCTTTCCTCCTTCCTTCCTTCCTCCCTTCCTTGCTCCCCACTTCCCTCTGTCCTTCTTTCCTTCCTTCCTTCCTTCCTTCCTCTCCTCCTTCCTACCTTTCTTGTTTCCTTCTTCCTTCCTTTCCCCCTTCCCTCATTCCTTCCTTCCTCCCTTCCTTCCCTCTGTCCTTCTTTCCTTCCTTCCTTTCTTTCTTCCTTTCTTCCTTTTGTGTTTCCTCCTTACTTCCTGCCCTACCTTCTTTCCTTCCTTTCCTCCTTCCTTCCTTCTTTCCTTCCTCTCCTGCTTCCTTCCTTTCTTGTTTCCTTCATCCTTCCTTTCCCCCTTCCTTCCTTCCTCCCTTCCTTCCCTCTGTCCTTCTTTCCTTCCTTCCTTCATTCCTTTTGTGTTTCATCCTTACTTCCTGCCCTACCGTCTTTCCTTCCTTTCCTCCTTCCTTCCTTCCTCCCTTCCTTGCTCCCCACTTCCCTCTGTCCTTCTTTCCTTCCTTCCTTCCTTCCTTCCTCTCCTCCTTCCTACCTTTCTTGTTTCCTTCTTCCTTCCTTTCCCCCTTCCCTCATTCCTTCCTTCCTCCCTTCTTTCCCTCTGTCCTTCTTTCCTTCCTTCCTTTCTTTCTTCCTTTCTTCCTTTTGTGTTTCCTCCTTACTTCCTGCCCTACGTTCTTTCCTTCCTTTCCTCCTTCCAACCTTCCCTCCTTCCTTGTCTGCTTTCCTTCCTGCCCTATCTCCTTCCTTCCCATCCTCTTGGATCCTTCCCTCCCTCCTTCCTTGTCTCCTTTCCTTGCTGTCCTTCCTCCAGATGACATAGCGGGGCCTCAGCCGGGTCCTTTCCTGGTGAGCGTTATGGGCGCCTCCCTGCAGTCCCTCCCTCTTCCTCTCCCTCCTCCTCCTCCTCCCTCCCACGCCACCATCCAGCACAGTCTCAGCCTCAACGGTAAGACCGCGCGTCCTCCAGCCGTCAGTCAGCGGCCGCTGTGAGAAACGAAGACGATGTTTCCAAATATCGTATTTTGAAACACGCTGTGACTTCTTTTTTCTTCTGTGCACAAAAAAATGCCTTTTAAATGCCTCATGCAGCACCTTTAAATTTCTCCTCCTGTTTTAGACGCCTTCCTTCGGGCCCTCCCTCATTCGACCCCATCGCCGGCAGATGCTCCACCCCCTTCCAGACACGCCCCGCCCCCCGTGTTGTGCGCCCTGCGGCGGTCTGAAGCCAGCAACTTCACGGCCAGTCTGAGAGAGCTGGAGAAGGTCAGACTCAAACTGCTCACACACACACTCACTCATTATAATGTCTTTAATTTTTTAGATTTTTTAGGTGCATTTAGGTGGTTAAACAGCTTTTATGAATAAAACCTTCCAAAAGGAATCTTTAATATGTCATATTAACCCTTTGAAACCCGAGCAGATTGGCCTCAAATACAACTGAAGATGCCACAAGTTATGAGCAACGAGAAAATTACCTGAAATTTAGCAAAAATTGACAAGAAAAAAATGTAAAAAAAACCAAACAAACCCAAAACTAAACAAAAACAAGCAAATAACAAAATTATATATATAATTTATTTCTTTATTTCTTTATTTTTAAATAAAATGTATTTCTTTTGTGTTTATGACCCTTTTTCTTTTTCTTTTTTACTTTGTTGATATTATCTTGTCTTATTTTCTATGGACCTCTCTATGAGCTGAGTCCTTAATAAAGTTTAAAGATAAAACAGTTAATTATAATATTTCGTGACAATTTTCTGTTTTTATGATTATTTTCTACTATTTTTTCTGTCTCTTTATCCATGTTTTATAAGACATTATTATTATTAGTAGTAGTAGTATTAACTATTTTATCATATATGATATCATGAGTTTGTTGTTTGCTTATTTTTCCTTTATTAGAAATCACATATGATGTTTCCGTTTTGATCACACATTTGCTAAAGGCAATAAAGTTTGTTTTTGTCCAAATTTGAAATTTTGATATAAATATTTTCTATGTTTTTTGTAAATGCTCATTGGTTTCAATCAGTCTCATTAAGTTTTATCCATATATTTATTTATTTATTTATTTTGTTTTTACCTTTTAAAATGTTTCCTTTTTTCGCTAATTTTCAGGTAATTTTCTTGTTGCTTGTAACTTGTAACATCTTGTGTTTTTGAAAGAAATCAAGCCGATCTGCTCAGGTTTTAAAGGGTTAATCCGGGGGAACAGCATGTTATTTTGTTCAGGTGAAAGTTTTAACTGGAGAAAGAAAAAAGAAAGAAAGAAATCGGAGAGCAGCACTGAGGCTGGTTTCTTGCTCAATGACTGGAGTTTTTTCCTGGTTCCTCAGTGCGGCTGGTACTGGGGCCCGATGAACTGGGAGGACGCAGAGATGAAGCTGAAGGGGAAACCGGACGGATCCTTCCTGGTCCGAGACAGTTCAGACCCGCGATACATCCTGAGCCTGAGCTTCAGGTCGCAGGGAGTCACACACCACACACGCATGGAGCACTACCGAGGTGAGACACACACACGCACACACACACACACACACACGATCACTAACTCTGACCCCACACGACAGCAGAGTGGACAGCGGATGCACGCAGTATTTTGCACAGATTGACCCTGTAAAAAGTTTTAAAAACACGGGGAAAAAGTTACAAGAAAATAACCTGAATTTTAGCAACAAAATGTGACAAAAATGGTAACAAAACAAAAAAATGTACATATTAAAAATGAATAAATAAATAACACATTTAAAAGTTGCACTAAAGGAAAAAAATAAAAGGAAAAATAAATAATTTTTACAAGGAGTATCCAGTAATATGTTTGGTAATATAGGTCTTTGCATACAAAAAAATGCATATAATTATATAAGCTTAAACCTAAAACCAAAATCAGCACTTTATGTCCTCAGCATCCGAGCACACAGAAACAAACACACAGATTTCTCTGCATGACATGCATTATGCTGGCAGTTATATGCAAATACACAAGAATAATGCATATATAAATATATGTATATACTGTATATACTGTATATATTGTGTATATATATACTGTATGTGTGTGTGTGTGTGTGTGTGTGTATATATATATATATATATATATATATATATATAATGGTCATTCAGCAGGTCAGGCATGTAATGGACACAAACCACATGTATGATGACACACCACCACCATGAGTCACTGAAGACATTTATGCATGACACACACACACACACACACACACACACACACACCCACATATTCACGAATCAAGAATCGCGATTATACAAGAATCAGTAATTGGGGGGAAGTATTTGGTTTTCAATTTCGTCAGTTATATATATATATATATATATATATATATATATATATATATATATATATATATATGCTGCTGGTCTTTGCTTTAAAAACATATTTATTTATTTATTTACATTGGATCCCCATTAGTTGTTACCGTAGCAACAACTATTCTTCCTGGGGTCCACACAAAGAAGAGATTAATACAAGATTAATCAAATAAACATTAACATATGCAATATAGGTATGGCCCCACCGCCGTCACATGACCCAGCTGATGAAATTACAGCAATAAATAAAACAGAAATATGTCATAATAACAAACCATAATCACAGTATACATACATACACATGAAGACCGGCAGTTTTTTTAATGATTTAGCCGCCATAATAAAGGCTTTTTAATGTGATTCTTCCCGTTTTTCACATTTTTGGAGTGCCTGGATTTCCTTCCTGTTTATCCTGTTGGGTCCTGTTTTCCATGAGCACCCAACTGAAGGTTTTGGACCTACGTTTGATCAAAGTATACAGAGCAACCCGTCATCTCTCTCACTTTTAATCCAAAAAGTACCTGTTTGGCTAAACAATTATGATAAAATACAACAGCTGAAAGACTGAACAAAATGGCCTGAAACACATAAGAAATAACTCAAAAATTGAAATTTCAAAATAGCTTGTCCTGAAAAATTAAATTAAATTAAATTAAATTAAATTAAATTAAATTAAATATATATAATTTCCAGGAAATAACCAATGACTTTTTTTAATCAAAGCACTTTATTTTAGATTTTCCCACACTGACAATAACATGATCATAAAAATAAAGGACAACAAAAGAGCTCGTAAAAACAACAAAACACAGATAAGTGTAAGGTCACACTCCAACACTGAAGCATGAATAACTCCGCCGCATGCATATTTGCACACACGCCACATGTGTGACAAACTAACAAGGTGACTCATGAAAGAAACATGTGTAACCGGGCAGACGCACACACACACACGCAGACACACACATGCATACATAAACGGGGCTCTACATTAATGAGTCACCGTCATGAAGCTATAGAGTCATGCCCCGAAACACGTTCATTATTCAGACGCGCAGCCCCGACTGACACAACACATTCACATCAACGCCATCGTGTGTGCATGAACGCACCGCGGCCCGACAGGAATCGAGGGCAAATAAACAACCACTGAGCGGTCAACAGGAAGTCAACACACACACACACACACACACACACACACACACACACACACACACACACATACATACACACAACAACAACACACTCAGATGTGTCTGTCCTCTGACTGTGTGTAACACACATCAGCTGGTGGTCGATAGCAGGCTTTCTGTCTGAATTACAGACTTTTATTCTGAAATCAGACATCAAACATTTGTTTTTTTAGGCAGTTTTTAGCCACATGAGCATCATGGAGAAGTTTAATATTAATTACAAATATTCAAGTTTCCCTCAGGATGAATATCACTAACTTTTCTGATCTCCTGAATTTTCCTCATGAGTCAGTCAGCACGTTTACATGATGTTAGAAAAAGTCATATTTTTGTGTTAATCTGGCTAAAACTGGACTTTTAATATACAAGTAGACGTGTAAACCAGTTTGATATTTTGGAAAATGCAGCTGGTTGGCAGTGAAGATGTCTGTTTTGTAGGTAAAGCGCTGGCAGTTGTGTTAACCACAAATGTCTGGGAAGTACTTTTTATTTTTAGGCCTTTTAAATGCTTATATAAAGTCATGGTAATGGACTAAAAAATTATGTAAAAGTTATGGTAATGTTTTGAAAATTTGTCGGTAAGAATGTTTGAGAACTTTAGGCATAAACTGAATCCAGCCATCATACTGTACGCTCACATGATGTTAGAAAAAGTCAGATTATTGTGTTATTTCGACTAAAACTGGACTTTTAAAATACACGTTAACACGTTACTGCGACTGAAATCGGACTAAATTGAATTTCTCAAAATTGGACTAACACACACAGAATAATGTGATTGCAAGTCGAGTTTTTCCGTCATGTAACTCCCTCGGTGGTTCGGGATAGGAACTGTTCGTTATTTATGAAAAAATGCAGAAGAGGGACTTGTGTTTTTCATTTTGGCTTAGGTGAGGGACATACAACTTGGTAAAATATTATTTTATTTTTATTTTAAATAAGCCACCGCCTCCTCTGAAGAATAAGGAACAGTTAGACAGAAGCTAAGCGACGTCCTGCTGCGGACGAGGCTGCAGCAAAACGTTTTAGCCACCTAAAAATATCAACATCAGTTTTGTGATGTCTGTATTTGAATGTTGACTCGTCTTCACCCTCTGCAGCAGCTGATGGAGGCAGCGGTGCAGCAGCAGCTCCGCCGATCAGTGGAGTCAAATTTTTATCAATGAAGTCTGGTGTTTTTGATATAAAAGCTTCAGATTCCCGTCGCTAAGTGCCGTCTGACAGCAAGGCAAAGCGGTGAAAACTTTCTGGATATAGCGTATACTTAAACTGATATTGATTCTTTTAAGTGGCTAGAACTAATCAGTGAAGGCGGGTTTGCTCAGCGTTGTTTGATTATATGTACGCGGCGGTTTAGTTATTGTAAATAAACAGCTGTGATTGTGATTGGGTCTTTACTGCATTTGCGTGATTTGCTGCCGGACAGCGTCAGATAAGAACGCGTCTGGACGAAGCCTCCAGGAAGTACGTCAGGCTCTGACGCAAATTTTTTATAGTGCCCAAAAAGAGACGTCTGTATATCAGTGGATGAATTTTTGTGAGCGTCAGAAGAGCAAATGACAACAGGAGAACTCGATTTTGAAACATTTGCTGTTACAGAACATTTTTCTGTGAAAACAGGGTCACAATTCAAACAAAGAGGCTGACAGCTAACTTATGTGTCTTGTGTGTTTGCTGCAATTATTCACGTTTCATAATTAATGTGGTCATGATTTATGGATGATAAAATGCTTCATGTGACACATAAAGAAAAATCATTTCTCTCGCCGTCCAGGGACGTTCAGCTTGTGGTGTCACCCGAAGTTTGAGGACCGCTGCCACTCAGTGGTGGAGTTCATCGAGCGAGCCATCATGCACTCCAAGAACGGCAAATTCCTCTACTTCCTGCGCTCCAGAGTCCCAGGTAAAATATGGGTCATTTATCCGCACGCAGCCCCGAGCCGATCAAAAATGGATGCGAGCTGCCACTTAGTGAGAAGTGCCTGAGAGACGGAGCAGAGGGCACAAAGTATATCTGACTGTCTGCATGCAGGCGCTGCATCTTTTATGATTGTGAGAATAAATCTATATGTTTGGTTTGTCCTCAACGCTCGTATGACTGAGGATACATCTGAGCAGGCAGGGCCGGACAGTAACTAAGTATTTACTCAAGTACTTTACTTAAGTACAATTCTGAGGTATCTTTAAGCTTGACTTGAGTATTTCCATGTTGTGTCGCTTTATACTCCATTATATTTATTTGATAACTTTAGTTACTTTGCAGATTCAGATCACTCCTACAAAATATAAATCCATGTGAATTAGTATATTTGCATGAGTACTTTTATTTTTGGTTGTTATTGTTGATGTTACTAAAAGGGCTAACTTTGGCATTTTTCAACATGGACCCTGTTTTCCCATGTTTTTGTTTCTAAGGCCCTTTTAATACATAGATGGCGGTACAGGGTCCCGTCTTTACATCACCTTTGCATTTTTCACAGAGCCAAACCACGGCATCATCACTCAAGTGTGTGGTTTTTAGACAGCATGCCGGCGCCACTGAAGCGAAAGAGTTGTGATGGGCGTGACATTTGACACAACAGCTTCAGCACCTTGTGTGAAATGTAACATTTACAACAACAGCGCTTTCTAAACACTTGGCGGGGTTACATAACAGGTTTTGCGAAAAACGTAAGCAATATTTTCGAAATAACGATAAAACACAATTGCGAGATGACTGCGTTTCCACTGAGTGATTTTATGAGACTTCCCCCCGGCGATATTTTGCGATTTTTCACATCAAAAGGCCATATTTCACAAAATTGCAATGGAAACACTTTATTGGCTTTTGTAGGTCACATGATGCTGTGTCTATGAGCTCGTCAGTAGAAACTGGCTCCCTCATGATGCAGCAGGAGCTACAAGAGCTGTTATTGCATCACATAACTCTTCAAAAACTGCGTGAATCATCCAGAATTTTTGAATTCATAATTCCTCTGTGAAATCGTGGACTATCAGCTCCCGCTGGCCGCTCCCCCGTATAAGGAGCTCGCCTTTCCATTATGGCTCCATAACACGCCTACGTGGCCTTGGAGTGGAAATAATGACGGCTAGTTCGGTGGCTGCAATAGATATAAAGCTGCTAATGTTTTGAACATCCATCGCCAGTTACCGGGATGTTATGGCCAGAGGAGAAGTCGCAGAACATCACTCAGAGGAAACACAGTCATTTCACAATTGTGTTTTATCATCATTTTGAAAATATCGCTTAAGTTCTGTAATGGAAACCCGCCTAGTGTTGTTATAAGTGTCTCTTTTCCCTTTCGCTTCATCCAGTCTGTTTTTGTGTCTAAGTCTTGCTTACGGAGAAGTCTCGTTCTAAAATCTCACGAGACGTGACTTGTTGCATGAAGACAACAATGGAAATGCAATTCAGAGGGAATCGTGTGTTGTGCTCGAATACTGAGAGGGTCACGAAAAGATTTTCATTGCTGCGTTTCCAGTGTTGTCTTGAGGCAACAATTCTCAAAGACTTAGACACAATAACAAACAGACCGAATCAGGTCAAAAAAGTAAAGAGACGCTTCACACACTTATAATAACAATCTGAGAGTGTAACACTGTGCAGTAACACAAAAATGGGTGCTCTGTGTGTGTGTGTGTGTGTGTGTGTGTGTGTGTGTGTGTGTGTGTGTGTGTGTGTTTTGCAGGGCTTCCTCCCACCCCGGTTCAGCTGCTGTATCCTGTATCTCGCTTCAGCAACGTGAAGTCGCTACAGCATCTCTGTCGCTTCTGCATCCGACAAATGGTCCGCATCGACCACATCCAGGAGCTTCCACTGCCCAGGTACTCCACTCCCACGGTCATGTGATCACTCTAATATCCACCTGCTGAAATTTAACAAAAAAACAAAAACTCCAAACTGCCATCCGCTGTTTGTCTCTGGACTTTTTGATATTAAAGCGACTTTAATCGTGCTGTGGGAGTAAATGCGAGGTTCACAGTTGACTATTTTAAATTCACTGCAGGCTCTTTTTTAACCCTTCAAGCATATATTTTGTTGATTTTTATTTTGTCACTGAAGGATGGAGAAACAGCGGGCTTGTTGTTATACTTAAAACTTAGCAAATTCCGACTCCGACATGAAAGTCAGTTGTTTGTGGGTCCCACCACCCTTTAAGCACACCCGCGCTCCTTATATAATGTTGTTACAGGCAGCGTTATTACCTGACGCTGCTCTTACATGTTTCATGCACATGCAGCCGGTTCCTTCCAGCTGCGTTCTGAGGTGACGCCACCTGTGCACGTTGCAAGTCCACCACCGGTTCTGTTCGAGCACGTCCTCATCTGAGACGTCGTAGTTGGATGTGGGATATGACTTTTGGCGTCAGGCTTGTAAGCTGAAAGCACTGACAGAGCGGCGAGAAAGAGCTGGAGCTACCGATACAACGAGGCTGAAAACATGATGCCAGTGACGTTTTTCAAAACAAGTTGGGATCTTGGGGCTTCAGGACACTTGGATTACGTTGAGACATTTTGTGGTTTTATTATGTATCTTTTTTAACGTTTGAATCCTGGCTACCATTTGCTTCAATTGTTTAGGAGATGAGTGCGGCTCCTTTTCCCCGTGAACCTCCGGCAGTGTTTTGTGGACTATAAAACTTCACCCCAACATTATCAGAAGATAATGACTGAATTTTAACTTTTAGTTTTCAACTTTTCATTTAACCTCAGGAGAATGCACCTATCTCAGCATTTTTTGGAGATTTTGTCCAGACCTTCACGACTAATTTTTTTCTACAATGTTTATTGTCACCTTTCTCCAGACCGCTAATATCCTACCTGAGTAAGTTTTATTACTACGACCCCGAGGAGGAGACGTACCTGTCCATCAAGAGCATCCGCAGGGCGGTGGGAGCAGAGCAGGAGGCCGAGTCGCAGACGTAGCAGCAAAGATCTTCTCAGCTCAAGTAAGTGTGTGTGAGGTAATGAAAAACGTCTTATTTTTAGGTAATTATACACTAAAGAAAACATACTTATTATATTTTATTACAAATCTGCCAATGTATCCCCCTAAATCCTACACAGTCGACCTATACATAACATTTTTAGGTACTTTACTTGAGTGTTTCAGTTTTACTGTTTGCTTCTAATTCACTATATTTCTGATGGGAGAATTACACTCTACAAATTAAGATTTTAAAAAAGAAAATGTGATTAATTTATAAAATATAATGTGTTTATAATTCAGGACCATATAAAGTATTTCAAATGTTCTCCACCAGCTGTCACATTAAAATGCTTCTTATGCGCTTAAGCATTAGTAATAATAATCCAACAATATGATATAATGTGACGTGATGTGACATAATATGAGAGGGAGCATCCAACAAGTACTTGTCAGTGATCAGCAGCTACATTGACTGTGACAGGTCACCTAGTGGAAACAGCATGTATTTCCTCCATCTGCCAAATATGGTCAAAATGACCTCATCAGGTGACAAATAGAAAAAAAATACATTTTCCAAGTCAAAAGCCCAGAATGACACCCAGAAATAATACAAGTCCTGTTTTTCTGCTCTGATGGCTGTGGGATCAAAAATGTCAGTTTGAATGGGTTTCAATGGAGCATTTTTGGACCTGAACAGTCTGAATGTAACTATTTAGTTTCCACAGTGTATTTTAGACTTATTGTAGGAGCTGAGCTGGAAATTCACTGATTACACTCAAATACACAATCTCTCCAAAATTTATACCATATGCATAAACACAACAGAAATTATCAAAAAATGAAGAAAAAGCGTAAAATGCAGCAAACAGTCCCTATAAGTTAATTATGTGACGAATCATTCATATGAAATGTAATTTTTCTAATATATCTGATGGCATGTAAAGGCAGCTTAAGCTAACTTTCTGTCTCTGTGCTCAGGTTTCTGTATGGAGGACTGATCTGTACTGGTCTGCCAGTCTTCCACAGTCAGCCAGTCAGAGTCCCCAGATGTCTCTGTGTCTCCAGCTGGACTTGGATGGACCCCGACTCTCTCTTGACTTGGACTAACAAAAAGAGGGACGAGTGTTTGCAGCTGGACGGCGGGAAAACTGTGAGTGAGACGTTGAGGTGCAGAGGACTCGGCCTCGTCTTCAGAGGGACTGCAGAGACATTCTCGCCCGCCAAAACATGTCGGTTTGAAACAAAACGGAGAATTATTATGAACTTTGTTTGCAAAATTTCTCGAATCTGCTGAACTGGACTTTTAAAAACACACAATGCACTGGTCGATTTGTACAACTGTTGTTTGCTGCCGTTTCCTTGTTTTTCCTTCCATGCTGTCAAAAGGAGGGTTTTTGGATTTAAAGTTGCCCTCGGAGCAGATATACGCACAGAGGCACGGCAGCAGAGGCGATTCAGGCAGACCGCCGAGCTGGAGGACCTGTAGTCATTTATCAAGTAACCTGATTCTTCTCCTTTTTTTTGATTAAAATATCAGAATTAAAATATTGGCTTAAGTTCTAGTTCTTTTTTTAATTTTATTCTTTTCTTTTCTTTTTTGGGTTATAGTTAGATCATTATGTCAAACATACCAATTTTTATTTTTTTAAAATTTTTTTTATTTATAGCTAGATCTTTATTTCAAACACACCAAACAGGAGAAGAAACTCAAATATGAGCGAGAGAAACAACACCAAAACGCCCATCAAACATATTCAGTAAAGAAACGTTAGACTCAGTGCTATTTTACCAGAAATATGTATCTGTGTATATATGTGGGCGATTCTTCTCGGCTTGAAATTCATCATCATTTCACCGTTTATGTTTTTTAGCCTGATTAGAAAAAAACAAAATTGCAATTTAATTTCCCTCCGCAAATTTAATCACTGAGATTGAGATTTCTGGCGTTATTAGGGCCCGAGCACCAAGCATATAAAACAAATTAAATCTGACAACAGAAGAGAGTCGCAATTTAACCGTTTACGCTGCTGTGCTGGGAGTTTACGAGCCTCTGTTTTTTCCCACAATGCCGTGCCTCAGAGTGTGTATATCTGCGTCTTCTGACTCATCTCTACCTGTCAGTTTTATTTGTTGAAATGCCCAGGTGTATTTTGCTCATTCTATTTCTCAGTACCCTGAAGCTGGCTACTGGCTCAGCGTTTTCAGTAAAAAAAAGAAGAAAAATAAACATCAGTCTGTGGCATTGTTTTTTTTTTCTTTCTGAACAATAACAAAGACATATTATTGCATTCACAATCATTTACCGTCGTCTGCTCAGAGGCAAAGCAGCTCCTGGACCTCATTGTTCTTCTTTTAAACTAATACAGGGTATTTATTTTAGAAACATTGTTATTTTTAAGCACCTTTTTTTCCAGGTCATTTTTTGTTTGTTTTAGTTATTTACTTTTCTTATCTTTTTTATTCTCTCTTTTTTTTTGTTGTTGCTATTTTTGGGTAATTTTTTGTAAGCATTTACTAATTTCTTGGGTTTTTTTTGGTAATTTTGTCTTAAGGTGCTCATTGCCTTTTTTATTTTAAATGATGTTTTAGAATCATTATTATTTTTTAAGCAGCTTTTTTTTAGGTAATGTCCTTGTTTGTTTTAGTTTTTTACTTTTATTTTCTTTTATCTCTCTTTCTTTTTTGCTAATTTTCAGGTATTTTTTTCTAACTATTTACTAATTTCTTGCTAATTCTTTGGTCATTGCTCCTTAAGATGCTCATTGCCTTTTTTTTTTTTTATTTAAAATGATTTTTATGAATACTTTTTTTCAGGTAATTTCCTTGTTTGTTTTAGTTTTTTACTTTTCCTCATTTTCTCTCTCTTTTTGTGCTAATTTTCAGGATTTTTTTGTAACTATACCAATTTCTTGCAAAATTTTTGGCCATTTCCTCTTAAGGTGCTTATTGCCTTTTTTAATTTAAAATTATTCAGAATCATTATTTTTTTAATTAGCTTTTTCTGATGAATCCCTTGGTTCTGTAGTTTTTACTTTCCTTTTTTCTGCTGATTTCCTCGTAATTTTTTTTTTAACTTTTCACAATTTTTTTGATCATTTCTTCTTCAGGTGCTAATTGCCTTTTTCTCATGTTTTTGAAAGAAATCGAGCCACTTTATTCAGGTTTTAAGGAGTTAACGTGTTAAGATGCTGTTTCCGGTGGAGGTTTCTCTGCACAGAAAGTGTTTCATTTTTCAACGCCAGCGGTTCACTTTGAAATGTTTAAGGCTGAATACTCTACGGCTAATGCTCCGCTCGCTCATGAAGCCTGTTAAGTGAAAAAGGAAAAAAAAGAAGTGAGATATCCAAGTTAAATTATTCAGCTCTTTCTCTCTGAGGCTCTCCACAGAGGTGCCTGGGGAGGAGGTGATAGACAGTATCTGCATCCTCCAGCCGCTAACTACGGCACACTTGAGGTGAAGAGGGAGAAAGTGCTTTAGCTAAAAGCGGGACGCTCGTTTCCCAAGCACTTAAAAAAAATGATGCAGGGAGAGGAACCGCTGGGGAGAAACAGAGACGACTGTATGGTGAATAAGGTCAAGTGCGCTGTTTGGGAGGGAAAAAAAGGCTCGTATATGAAAAGGGCCCGCATGCATTGTGGATGTGAAAAGAGTCACGGAGAGCGATCCAATGAGAAAGAGGGGCAGCTCATCGTTAGCTCGGCTGAAAGAGCTGGAGGCCAGCTCAGCGATGTGGACGACAGATGGGACCGAGAGCCACGACTGGAACATTTCCTCCACAGGGGAGAGCCGGGATCAACCCAGCTCGCAATTTTGGGTTCTAAAAACGTTCTGAGAAAGGTGCAATGCAACCACTGTAACGTTTTTAGGATCAAGTTTTCTTTATGTTCCCAAATCTTAAAATTCAGGCAACATGGTCTATAAACAACAAAAAAATGTAGTCCTCAATGACATGTTGCTTTGAAAAATTTTTTTGTTCTCATGTAACATTGAGGGAACGTTTTCTGAAAAGATGTTCTACGATCTGTCACCTCTCAACATCACGTTTCTGTTAAAAAAATCACGTCTTATTCAGCAATTTTTGGTTCTAAAAACGTTCTGAGAAAGGTGCAATGCAACCACTGTAACGTTTTTAGGATCAAGTTTTCTTTATGTTCCCAAATCTTAAAATTCAGGCAACATGGTCTATAAACAACAGAAAATTGTATTTTTTTTTATTGTAAATATATCACATTACATTACATTTTCATTTTTTTAAAAAAAAGGTTCTCAATAACATGTTGCTTTGAAAACTTTTTTGTTCTCATGTAACATTGTGGGAACATTTTATGAAAAGAACATTCTACGATCTGTCACCTCTCAACATCACGTTGCTGTTAAAAAATCAAGTCTTATTCAGCAATTTTTGGTTCTAAAAACGTTCTGACAACGGTACAATGCAACCACTCAAAGTCAAAAACATGTTCTGAATGTTGCTTTGAAATTTTTTTGCTGTCTTGGTTCTCATGTAACATTGTGGGAACGTTTTATAAAAAAGATCATTTTACAATCTGTCGCCTCTCAGCATCACCAAAACATCCTCAGAACGTTGCAGTTAAAACGTTACAGCCTAGTCAGCAATTTTTGAAATTGTTGGAATGTTTTAGTAACGTTTTTAGTGTCAAGGTTTCTTTATGTTCCCAAAATGTTCTTAAAGTTCAGGCTACATTCTCTATAAACATGAAAAAAAACCAACGTTGTTTTAAAAAAAATGTGAATGTATCACAGTACATTACATTTTTATGTAGAAAAAAAAGGTTAATCTCAGTCCTCAATAACATTTTCTGAATGTTGCTTTGAAAATGTTCTTTCTTTGTTCTCATGTAACATTGTGGGAACATTTGATAAAAGAACATTTTACAATCTGTCACCTCTCAGCATCACCAAAACATCCTCAGGACGTTGCAGTTAAAACATTACGTTTTAGTCAGCATTTAACCTTACAGGAACCTTATTTGAAATGATAAACACATTTAAAATGTTCTTTGAACATTAGATTAGATTTTTTTCTTTAAAACATGATTGCAACTTGTAGGTAACGTTAGCCAATGTTGTGGGAACTTTCCCTTCCAGCTACGATGTTGGGCCTTCTCTTTGGGTTGTGACCAACAACCGAACCAAAACGACAAAAGAAAAAGAAAAAAGCGAGTCCTCAGAGTTCAAATGATTCAAGAGTTTGAATTACCATGTGAAAGATATTATATATTTTTATTTTTCACATTTTTTCATCATTTTTAGGTAGATTCTTTGGATAATGTTGTGACCAAAAACTAAATATCAGGTCGAAGAGCATTTTCGGGTCAAGCTGCAGCCTGTTGTGCTGGTTGTATTGAATAACAAAAGGATTCAATAGACAACAGCTCGCATGCCAAACGCGTTTGAGCCGGGCAGCAGTGGACTGCAGGACATCTACTCACAAACTGCAGCTACAAATACACATTTAAAATACTTATACAGTATTTCAGTCTTTTCTTTTAATGTCACTTTCTACTTATACTTCACTAAACTTAATTACTTTGCAAAGTTTTAGGATTTTAGGATGTTTGTTGGATTTAAGGATGTTTGTTAAATTTTAGAACATTTCTGGGATTTTGGGATGTTTCTAGGATTTTAGGACAGTTTAAGGATTCCAGGACATTTATAGGATTCTAGCTCATTTATAGGATTTAAGGACATTTCCAGGATTCTAGGACATTTGTAGGATTTACCTTTTTAGGATTTTAGGTAATTTCAAGGATTTTAGGACATCTCTCTGAGTTTATGACATTCTTAGGATTCTAAGACATTTCTAGTATTTTGGGACATTTCTAGGATTTTAAGATGGTTCTACGTTCTTAGGATTGACTATTTCTTAGTATAGGGTGTTTCTTGAATTTTACATTTCTAGGATTTTAGGACAGTTCTAGTATTTTAGGTCATGTTTAAGAATTTTAATTCATTTAGGAGGATTTCAGGTCATTTATTTTAGGATTTTAGAGCATTTCTTGGATTTTAGGACAATTCTAGGATTTTAGGTCATGTTTTTAGGATTTCAGGTCAATTTTGGGGGGATTTCAGGTCATTTTTTTGGGATTTTAGAGCATTTCTTGGATTTTAGGATATTTGTAGGATTTTTTTAGGTGGTTCTAGGTTTGGAGGTTTGGCATTTTCTCAGAGTATAGGGTGTTTCTTGAATTTTATGTTTCTAGGATTTTAGGACAATTCTAGGATTTTAGGTCATGTTTTTAGGATTTCAGGTCAATTTTGGGGGGATTTCAGGTCATTTTCTTTCTTTTTTAGGATTTTAGAGCATTTCTTGGATTTTAGGACACTTGTAGGAATTTTTAGGTGGGTCTAGGTTTGGAGGTTTGGCAGTTTCTCAGAGTATAGGGTGTTTCTTGAATTTTATGTTTCTAGGATTTTAGGTCATTTTTTAAAGATTCCAGGTCTTTTTTTTTTTTTTTTTTTAGAATTTTAGAGCATTTCTTGGATTTTAGGACATTTGAAGGATTTTTTCTAGGTTTGTAGGATTGGCATTTACTCAGTGTTTAGGGTGTTTCTAAGGTTTTACGTTTCAAAGATTCTGGGGCCTTTCTATGATTTTAGGACCTTTCTATAGAAGTTTAGGACATCAGGGTCTTTGGTCCTCTTTTGGGGATAATTTGCACTTTTTTAAAAAACAGATTTGGCTTGTGGGCAGTAAGTTGAGTCACTGCCTCATGAGAACAGCCAGGTGTGTAGGCTAAATCTTTAACTACACAGTAACTATCTACGAGTCATAAAGCGGCCAAAAAAAATAAAATAAATAAACTTCCGCTTTACTCTGAGCTCGCTGCGGTCCGTTATCCCACATAACGGGCTGCTCCTCATAATAAAACACGAGACCGTTTAAACGGGTCACCCCGCAGAGCCTCGCCGCTCATTGATCAGCGCGGCTGTCACTCCTGCTCTGATCGATCTGCCCTTCGATAATCGCATTGGTCGTCGGGGACGTCAGTGAAACCGTATCCCCGCTGCAATAGGGCCCTCACCCCTTCTCGGGCTCTCCGTTTGGAAACGCCCCCACGGAGCACAATCTCGACACCTCATTGGTCGAACCGTCATCATCGAACGACGCGTAATAATCTCGCACCGCGATTGGTTTAGTTGAATTTCAATCACACAGACGGCCGAATCTGATTGGTCAACACTCCCGTCCATCAACGCTCCATTGTGCGTGGATTGGTGCAGCAGCGCGGGCGGATTCCTCTGAGGGGCTTCGGTCTTCAAGGCTCGCGGACAGCGAATGTCGTCATGAGCGGTGGGTAGGAATTAAAACATTGGTGTTTATATTACAATCTACTTCGTAAAACATTATATTTGCATTGGACAGAAAAGCGCTGGACATTATGCGGTACGAACAAGTGTGTTTTTTAGGGGGGGCTCGGGCAGTTGTGTGAACCCAAAATAAGCAATGCACTTCCGGAAAAAGGGCTGCCTTTTTCTGTATCAAAGAGAGTTTGACTTGCTAGCTACGCGTTAGCTAGCCAAATATGCTAACGCGAGCTTACTTGTTTTCTCCCCACACTTAATAATTTCACAGTATAAAACAGAGATGGGCGCAAACAGCGGCCCCACCTCGGTCCGGTTATAAGTAGAAACTAAGCTGCACGCGGACCAAATCAGCTTAGGCTAGCTGCCCCCGGCTAGCCACTGATGCTAGTTAGCTGGCTAGCTACCGTTAGCTGGTAGCCCAAAGCAAACCAACAGTATGTTTGATGGCGGCGCTACTTTGAGGCCGCACTGTTTGTGTGTATTGTACTGTGTGCATTAGTGGCAAACGTGGAACAAGTGTTTATATCTTTTACTAAAGTATTTGCTAAAGTAAAAGTAGTAATCGCACAGAGTAGAAATACTCTGGTGGAAGTCCTGCATTCAAAATGTTGCATCCGTACAAAAGTATTTGCTTTAAAATTTACTTAAGTTATCAAAAGTAAATTACTCATTATGCTGAGTGGCTAAATTACTGTAGATAACTGTGGTGCAGTATAAAGTACAATATTTCCCCTTATACTTCTACTTCCCCTATAGTAGTAGTGTTAGTGTTGTAGAGATAGCATCAAGTGGAAATACTCAAGTGAAGTATCTCATAGTTGTTACTTGAGGAAATGTATTTGATTACATTTGACTGTGTACATTTCTGGCAGAGGTGGAAGGAATATTCAGATAGTTTATTTAAAGCAAAACAATTATTATTATTAGTGTAGAAATACCTTATTTCAAGTGAAAGTCCTGCATACAAAATTTTGTATTTGTATTATCATTGATATATACTTAAGTTATCAAAAGTAAAATTACTCATTATGCAGATTGGCTCATTTTAGAGTCATAGATAATCTATTACTGTATTATTATTATTATTATTATTATTATTAATTCTGTGATGTTGCAGCTAGCCAAGTATTCACATGTTTTACCAAGTAAATGTAGTTATTAGACAAAGTAGAAATACAAGTAAAAATCCTGCATTAAAAATGTTGCGTAAGTAAGTAAGTATTAGCATTAAAATATACTTAAGTTATCAAAAGTAAAATTACTCATTCTGTAAAATGGCCAGTTTTAGAGTCATAGATAATATATAATTATTATTTTAATTATTATTGGAGTTTTTTGTTATTATTATTATTTAGTGAAGTACAAGTATCTCAAAGTTGTACGAATGTAAAAGTATTTGGTTACATTAGACTACTGTATTTGTGCATTACTGTCAGAAGTGAAACAAGTGTTCAGATGTTTCACTAAAGTAAAAGTACTAATAATACAGAGTCGAAATACTGTTACAATTAAGAGTCCACATTCAAAATGCTGCATAAATACAAAAGTATTAGCATTTAACTATACTTAAGTTAAAAGTAAAATTACTCATTATGCAGAATGGCCCATTTCAGTACTTTTTACTGCACTACATTTGTCTGACAGTTTTAGTCACTTTTCAGACGGCATGTTTTTATTTCTTTTCCTGTCCAGTAAAAAAACATGTGTCTCCACGTGTGTTGCATTTGAATGTTTTGGATAAACTGAAGGATGAAGCGTTCCTTTATGTGTTTTGAAAAAATACATAATGTAATAATAAAAAAAAGTAATAATTTTACTCAACTAAGGTTGTGAACGCAGGATGTGGAGTATTTTCAGTGTGGTAGTAGTATTTTTGCTTCAGTGAATGATCTGAATACTTCTACTGCTGCCAAAAATGTATCTCAGTGAAGAGAGATTAGAGGCTCAGCAGGCTGTGGTATCCCCGTGTGAAAGTTTTTCGGTTTGACTGTGAAGTTTTGGCACCAGCTGCATTCATAGTACTTTCACCAAATGAGGCAGACAGCTCTGACAGAGGAACCAGTTCCTGTTTGGTCTGCTGATCAGCGGCCGCAGCACAGAGTTTACTTTCTGTCAGGGTAAAGTTCACATGAGGTGGCACAATTAGGCACTTCATATTGTAGAGAAGAGTCTCCTCTCAACAAGTAACGTATGTTTTGTGGATTATTTGTGTTTGACAGCAGCTGTAGTGAAGTTACTTTGGAGTCACAGAGCTGAGCATGTTTTTCTCAAAAAGAAATTCATAGCATTGTTTAACAACTTGTCAAAGATGGAAAAATCTGTCTAATGCATGATGAAAAAACAGTTTATTTCAACTTTTCCCCCGCAATTTACTGAAGAAAAAAAAGAAGGTAGCTGGAAGTGACATTTTGCACAATGAAAACCAAACTGAGATGTTTTATCAGTTATTTTTATCTAAAGTACTGTTACTGTTACTGTCACTGACGGGTGGGAATCACCAGAAACCCAAAGATGCAATATCACAATACTTAAAGTTCTAAACAATATTTTTGTGATTTTAAACGTGCTGCGATATGCAAAGTATTGTGATAACATCTTGCAATATATTGCAGTTTAATATTTTTTTCAAACTGCTAATTTTTGTCCCAAAAGTAAAACTTTATCAACATCTGTTTTATCTAATAACGTTAAGGTTTTCAGTGTGTTCGTCTCACTTCAGTAGCTTTTGTTGCAACATATATCAAGTTATCTGAAAAAGCTATTTGAAATATTAATTATTTAAATAATAATAAAAATTAATACACGGCATCTGTGTATCCATATGATGACCATGTAAAAAACGTGATACTATGCTCTACTGTTTTTTTTCATCCACCTCTACCTGCTATTATTTTATATATTTATACAGATAACATTACTATTTTTTTGTGGTTTGGAAGATGCAAGGAGACATGTTTTCTGAAGCTAAATCTTTTTCTTTTTTTTATCCTGGAGAAAAAAAAATTCATTCAAATTTGCAGAAGAGTCCTTGAGGTTTTGGGAAATATTTTTAGAAAAGCTGGAAATAGTGCTTAACTATGTTTTCTGAGTGTTTTTGAGACATTGAGCTTCACAGTTTTACATTCTAACTACCAAATATTACGTGAACCTTTTTTATTCTAAATAAAAAGTCCAAGTCGCGGGAAAAGTAAATTTTTACATAATTGAATACGTTTACATGCACAAAATAGTCCGGGTTTTGCCCTTTTTCCGAAAAAATAGTATTCATACCAAACTTTTTACATGTCTAATGAGAAAGAACATTTCACTAACACTCATGTTTACATGCAGCTGTGCATACTCCCGTTAACGTGCCCTAATGTGTCGTTTCTCATGTCAAAATATGGAAAAGTAAAACAGCTGGGACAGCTTTCCCCAGTTTCCTACTGGTGGAGGACTTGTTGGACTCCCTCGATCCTTTCTTCACCCTCTTGAAAAGTTCGTGCTGCGGTATTTGTGCATATCCTAAAAAACAAAAAAAAAAGTTGATTTCTGTCTTTCATAAGGTTTTAAAGCATTGTGTTTCTTCTTCTGACCAGAGATGTGGGACTTTCTTTTGCATGCATGTCCAGCCCACAGCTTTGCAAACTATTGGTTTGTGTACAACGTATCCATGACAGTGCACAGCGGCGACTGTAAACAGGCGTGTTGCAAACTGCAATGCATTATATATTTAATATAATATCTGGTATATTCCAGATTGGCTGCATACATGCCCAAATAATGCTCCAAAAACTTGACTAACATCAGCATATCCTACACATCTTAATCAGAAAAGGAAAAACAGCCTAATTCAAAATATTTAAATGCAATATTCTGTTTATATGACTTGCGTCAAATTCCAAATATTGTCATATGAGGGATACTAAGGGAATATCGGTGTGCACGTAGCCATAGCCAATGTCAGATAGAGCCTTATAATTCTCAGGTGACGAAATGCTTCGCTCTGTGACTCAAACGTAAGTGCAATACTCTGCTTTAGAGGCTCAAACTGCTCTACTTTACTGCTCATCATCAGTGCAGTCATGAAGCCAGCATCTCTTACAGTCACAGTCCTCTGTGATGAATCAGGCCTCTCCCCGCCGCCTGTGCACTTCTCACTCGTATCTCTGGTCGCCACAGCAGCGCTCTGTGTCCGTCATGTGCTTACATGTCACCTGCTGTTTGATTTCAAGTGTTTGCTGGCTGACGTGCCTGGAGCCTAACTGTAATGTACTCAAATACTGCAAATATTAGTATTTCTGTTTGAAGGGGAATTCAAGTTTAACTCAACGTCTGTCTGTCATCATTCATGAACGTGTAAAACAAACCTTTGAAACCTGAGCAAATTAACTTGATTTATTACCCCCCCAAAACAGGAAAAAGGCAATGAGCTATGAAAGATGAAATGATCCCAAAATTGGCAAAAAGTTAGTAAAATATTCAAGAAAATGACCTATAATGTAGAAATAAAAGGAAAAGGAAATAAAAGAAATATGTTATGTTAGAAAAATATAAGTATTTTGTAACATAACTTTGAATATGTTAAGAAAATTATAAATACACTTTTTTCCCTTGCTTTTATCTTTTTCTCTAGACATTTTCTTTTGAATTTAAATCTACTAATTTCTTGCAAATTTTTGAATATATTTTATGAAATGGTTTTGGCAAATGTATATGTGTGTGTGTGTGTGTGTGTGTGTGTGTGTACTATGTGTTAAATTACATTTGGGCCTGAAATTGTATGTTATTAGCTCCTGACCTAAATTTGTTGCCAGTTTCTGGGTGTCATGAGAGCGTGAGACAGATCCCAGAAAAGCGTGAGACACACGGCAGATGCGTGGGAGTTGGTAGCCCCGGTGGGAAAAGGGTTAACAAATTTCTTTAATAACCAAAATACCCAACATGGGCAAGATGATGTCTGTAAGAGGTCCTCGGTGTTGGTTTCGATTATTTTCGATTAATTGCCCAGCACTACTCCTTAAAAATATTTCTGTCATTCTTACATTTTATTACAACTTGGCCAGGGGACCTGATGGGACGAAGTTTTTGGTCCGGATCCGGACCGCGGTCCGCCAGTTGGTGATGCCTGACTCACAGGTACACGTGATGAATCAGTAGTATGGGCGCAATTCATAGCCACCTTCGTGCCTATTGGTCGCGCGCAATGACAGGTGTGTTGTTGAAAAATCTTGCAGGAGCCAGACAGTTTGTAAAACTGCTCCATTTGAGGTGAGCTGTCGTACATTTCCGCGCTAGAGCGGGCTGTTGGACATGTCCACGCACAGGAACGGGCTGTTGGACATGTTCACGCACAGGAACGGGCTGTTGGACGTGTCCACGCACAGGAACGGGCTGTTGGACATGTCCACGCACAGGAACGGGCTTTTGGACATGTCCGCGCTAGAGCGGGCTGTTGGCCATGTCCACGCACAGGAACGGGCTGTTGGACATGTCCACGCACAGGAACGGGCTGTTGGACATGTCCGCGCTGGAGCTGGCGACGCACATTTCTGTGCTGGTGCGGGCTGTCGCACATTCGGAGCGGGTTTTTGGACATGTCCGCGCTAGAGCGTGCTGTCGCACATTTCCATGCTCCAGCAGGCTGTTGGACATGTCCGCGTGCTGGAGCGGGCTGTCGGGCATGTCCACGCACAGGAACGGGCTGTTGGACATATCCATGCTGGTGCAGGCTGTCGCACATTTGGAGCTGGCTTTTGGACATGTCGGCGCTTGAGCGTGCTGTCGCACATTTGGAGCGGGTTTTTGGACATGTCCGCGCTTGAGCGTGCTGTCGCACATTTGGAGCGGGTTTTTGGACATGTCCGCGCTTGAGCGTGCTGTCGCACATTTGGAGCTGGCTTTTGGACATGTCCGCGCTTGAGCGTGCTGTCGCACATTTCCTTGCTCAAGCAGGCTGTTGGACATGTCTGCGCTCTGGAGCAGGTACTCGGACATGTCCGCCCGCTAGAGCGGGCTGTCGGACATTTTCGCGCTGGAGCGGGATTTTGGTCATGTCCGCGCGCTGGAGCAGGCCATCGGACATTTCTGCATTAGAGCAGGCTGTTGGACATGTCTGCGCGCTGGAGCGGGCTGTCGGACATGTCCGCACTGTCAAAACATGGCTGAAATGCATTCTATTATGTCTCATATTTCAGTGGAGGAAAAGTTGTACAGCGATTGATATCGTCATCGTTTTATCGCACAGCCCTACTTTGTTCCCCCATGATTTTATAAGAAATAGCACCAATTTGCTCATAGGTTTAAATACTTGTAAAATACATCAGAAAGCAGCACAGGAAAGTGATGTTTCTCAGTGTTTCGAAGGCCTAAGCACCACTGCTGCATAAAACCACAAATGAAAACACTTTAGGGAGGTTATAGCAGACACAAATTGCCTCCATTTAAATTTGGTTTTTTTTGCATGTGAATGTATTTCAGCATATGTATCTTAGAAACCTGTGTTTGTACTTTGTGTCGGAGCTGTATTGCAGGACACTCAGTATAAATCCTGAAGTATACCTCTTTTCTCAGAGCAGTTTGACAGTAACAGCCTCAACCTATTTTGGCCATTAGGCAGCATTGCCTGCTACAGAAGATTTACCCTGCTCTTAAACCATCGGGCAGCCTGCCCTAAATGTACTTATGCTTACTGCCTTAACAGAAATATAACGCGCTCTATAAATTTGGTCTTTTCCTCACATGTCATGTTTTTGACTGCAGTCCAGTGGTGCATTTCTTTGCTCAGAGAACATCTGAATTGTTGCCAAAGCCTGATATTTGTTGGTCAAAGATTTTTTTTTTACTTTCACAGCTGTCATGGCCATCCGCCTAACTTCGTGAAAACCAGCTTATTGGACGTTTTATGAAAAGGATGTCTTACTTCACATGAGCTTTTGCAGAAGACACAAATGCTGCATGTTTTGGAAAGGTTTACACACAATTTGTTTTCCTTAATTTTGAGATCATTATCTATGTTATCATTATATTAGGCAAATTAGCTTGATTGCTTGCAAAAAGCAACTTATCAATACATGCCCTAAAAAATAACAAGAAATTCATAAAAAAAAACCCAACAAAAAATTACCTGGAAATAAGCAAAAAAACCAAATATATATATATATACATATATATTTAATATTTTTGCAACCAGAGTTTAATTCTAAAACTATATAAAATATATTAAAAATCTAAAAAAAAACCTAAATTGTAAAATCTAAACAGTAAATTATTAGAATTTCTTCAATTTGTGTGACATTTCTTGCCAAGTTGGCCATTTCTCTTTTGCACATTTTCGAAAGAAATCAAACCAGTTTTCTCAATAACCAAAGATTTAAATGCATGTAAAAGGCATCTGAACGCAGTTCAAGAAAACTGATGTGGATCCAGGTTTTAAAGGCTTAAACATGCAAAATATCAGCATTTTCCTCTAAAAGTTAAGCAGTGAATTATAAAGGAAACAATGTTTTCTTTGACATGCCTCGTTGCTTTAAGGGATATTAGTTATACTCCAGAATATTTGCAAGTGAACGCATAATTATCGACCTAGTGTGTGTAACTGATAATGTTTAATGTTTTTATGTTGTTGCAGCAACTTTGCAGCATACCGAGCCTGTCCTTCTCAGGCCTGTCTCTGTTTTTTAGGAATGTCCTGTGGTGTCCTTGAACAGCGTTACCACTGAAAATAGATGCTGCAGGCGGCCTGAATCTGACTCTGCTGTGTCTGTGTGTTTTCCAGAACAACAGGACAGTATGGCCACCACTGTTGCTGTCAGTCCCAGTGAATACCTTCAGCCCTCCACCGCTTCCACACAAGTGAGTAACAGCCAGATGTCGTGTTGCTGCAGCCTGCACTCTGGTTGCACTGTTGCGCCTCCTGACGTCATTAACTCGGTTAACCCACGACGCATTCATGCCGCTGCACACTGGAGGAACATTTTTGTGCCAGAATGTCACTGAGCCAATGATTCTTCAATTTTATGTTAATGAAATTCTATTTGTGAAAGTATTTTACACATGAACTGTGATTTAATATAATAAGGAGTCATCTTAACATATAAAATAAATGTTAATAAAATAGTTCAGGGGCGCCTGGTGGTTCAGTGGAAAGAGCGAGAGATCTTTAAAAGAAAAAATCATTTTTGGTGCTCTTTTTTTACCATCTAAAAATGTAGTGGCGCATGACAAAAACCTGACATTTAAAGGGGTACAGTTTTGAATATCAGTGAATATTTGATATTTATGGTTAGGACTGGTGTTAGTTAAAAAAAATAACTCAATGAAAGTGGAAAATTACATTAATATACACTTTTTTTTTTTAAAGCTTGATTTTGAAAAGCACATTTTGTGCACTGAGTGATGCAAATGTGCCTAATATTAAAGCGTCTCGATTTCAATATTGATCAAAATAATTGCGACTGTCATTTTGGCCATAATCTTGCAGCTCTAGCCCAGTGTATATAAACTATTTTAAAATAGTTAACTCACGCTGAAAGCTTGTCTGTTGATTTAAGACGAGAGTTCACAAAATAATATCCCCAACTCAGCTGCAAGAAGAGAATTTTTTCAGACTTGTTAAAATTTGGTACGCTCTCCTTGTATCTTCAGTTGTTTTTTTAGCATCTTACCTCACCGTATCCCTCTTTGTATCTAAGTACTAAACTTCTGCTCTGGCTAGTTTAACCCTTTAAAACTTAGGGAGAAGAAATGCCCCAAATTAGAAAGAAGATAGAAAAATGATCAAGAAAATTAGTATTAATCAGTAAAAATATGAAAAATAAAGTAAAAAGATAAACAAAACTAGGCAAACAAAACTTGGAAAAAAAGTTGTAAAAATATCAATTCTGCAACATAACTTTAAATGTATAATTATGATAATTGGAAATATAGTTTTTTCTTACAAAATTAATTTTCTAAGTCTAAGATTTTCTTGCTATTTGTGGAACATTTCCAACCAATTTGTTCGTTGCCTTTATCCCATGACTTTTTTGTAAAGAAATTGCACAAGTCGTTCTGGGTTCAGAGGTTGAAATCCTTTTGAAAGGTGTCTGAAAGCAGCACAAGGAAGATCTGATTTTAGGTTTCAAAGGGTTAATGCAGACCGTGTGTGTTGTATCTGAGTTGTCGTGTTTGTCTCCCTGCAGGACGCCCAGCCCTCTCCGTTGGCCCTCTTAGCTGCCACCTGTAGTAAAATCGGCCCCCCTGCTGCTCAGGCTCCTGTCACCTCTCCTCCAGCGCAGCCGCAGCCTCGCAGGCTCCTCCCCATAAAGCCGGCGCCGATCGCGCCCGCTCCGCCCAAAAACCTGGGTTTCCTGTCAGCCAAAGGCAATGTGATCCAGCTGCCCGCCGGCCTGGGCTCCACGGCCCCGGGCAGTCCCATTGTGCTCACCATCCAGCAGAGCCCGGCCCGCACCAACGCCTCAGCACCCGCCAACATCCAGTACCAGATGGTGCCGCAGATCCAGGGCGCCCAGACCATCCAGGTGATGCCACAGGGAGGTCAGATCCAGCTCATACCGGGCACCAACCAGGCCATCATCACCACTCCCATGACCGTACCGGCCCCCGCTGCCGCCGCCACTCCAGTCACGCCGCAGAAAACCGTAGCCATCAAGCCCTCCCCCAAGCTGCGCAAGCCAAACAACTCCGCTGCAAACATGGTGCAGCTGCCCAGCGGGCTCACGCTGCCGCTCAACGTGGCGACCGGAGAGGTGGGCGGGGCTCAGTTCGTCACAGAGACGGCAGCTGCTCCTCCCACCCCGGGAAAGGCTCGACGAGGGAGGAAGAAGAAAGTGGTTCTGGCTGCTCAGCCTGCGCCTCCTCCGCCCGCACAGGCGGCCTCCCCGCCCCCCGAGCAGATGGAGACCATCCTGATAGAAGCTGGAGACAACATCATTCAGGTACGTCTGGCACGAAGGCTCTAAAAGCAACAGAAAGCAACAGAAAGCACCCTTTTTGTCATAAATATAACACAGATTTCACTGCGTTGTCAGTGTTAATATGTTAACGGTGAACTCAGATGATGTTACAGATACAGAAGTTCACTTGTGTAGTTATGCAAACAAAGATTCAGTTTTGACTTGGCAATGTGTACAATATATGTGATAAAATATTCTAAACTCAAGGTTCACTCATTAGGAGACAAAATGAATTCAGGCAAAAATTTAACATTTTATGAAAATAAAAGCTAGGAGGTAACACCCTGATTTTTATGTTTATCACAGAACAGTTAGATTTACCTAAAGAGTCCTAAAACAGACACAATTAATTAATCCTCACAAAGTGAATGTCTTTTGGCATCTCTGCCTAATTTAATTTAAGTTTGTCAATTAATAGATTGTCTCACTTGTTTGTTAATTTTAGGTCAATTGACAAATTGATTATTTGACACAACCAAACTTAATCAGTATTTATTTATTTATTGGCTGAATTTATATTCTGAATCAAGGTAAGTCTTGCACCAAATGCATTATTTTAATCCATTTTGAGCTGTCAGTTTAAAAAAAAAAACAAAAAAACTTTAAAACCCCATTATATGCGACTTATCTAGAGCTAAACAGCAGCAGAAGAGTTGGACATTTTCCTCAGGAGTTGTTTCAGCGCAAATTGAGACTAAATCTATGATTCTGGTTGGATGTTGCAGCGTGCATAAATCAGCCTCTTCACTATATTAACATCTTAATTCATTTCATTTACGTCGCTGTTGTTGTCTTTTATGGTCACATTGCTCCAGATGTGACACCTGGACCTGAGGAGATAACCCCCCCGTGTCTGTGTTTGCAGGCAGGAAACAACCTGCTGATCGTGCAGAGTCCCGGGCAGCCGGCTATGGTGCAGCAGGTCCAGCTGGTCCAGTCCAAACCGGAGTCTCAGGTGGTTCAGATCCCCCAGCAGGCCTTGAAGGTGGTGCAGGCCGCCTCCGCCACGTTACCGCCCGTCCCACAGAGACAGTCGGTCCCCTCGAGCCTGCAGGTCTCTCAAGCAGATCCATCACCAACACAGGTACCCGTTCACACAGACCCGACCCTGACGTCTGCCTCATTCAGAGCTGCTGCAAAGTTTTTATTTAAAAAAAAAAAAGACATCTTAAAAAGGGGAACATTTCCGTTTCCAATAGACGTTTCTGCTCAAGCCTTCCCATTTTCACTCATAAGTTTTGCAATTTTACTATTTAATTTCAAGTTGCAAAATCACTGTCTTTAATTTATTTAAAATTTAAAATTCATTTTTTAAATTTTATTTTCAGTAAACATTTAATTTTGGCCTAATAATTCCTATAAGGGGAGCAAAACCCTTTTTTAATTTTTTTTTGTTTTGCATTTTCTCTCTAACATACAATGATGTTAAACTTTGACCAATTTCTGCACCTGTACAAGGAGTGGGAGGGGAAAAAAAGCATAGCATGACATTTTTTTGTGTGGCAATGTTGTATCAATACACTTAAAACTTTAGCTTAAAAAAAACAACTATAAAAATATAACATGCAATTCATTTTTTTTTACAACATTTAGAATAGCAGCATCATGCCTTAGGAATGCTAAAAACATTGTATCGTGGAGCCTGTGGTGATTCCCAACCCTAATGTGTACCTCAACATATCTATCATTTTGTTATATTTTAGCTTTATATTTGAAGTTATGCACTATTTTAATGCTTAGATTGTCATACATGACTTTATACATGTTTAATAAGCATTGTTAGTAGCCTCAGATCTGAGATTTGACTTGCCAATGACTGTTTCTCTGTAATTGTTGTGCATGCGACGATAAATAACTAAAAATTGACCACAAACTCCAAAAACGCTGTGCAGTCTGGTTTAATAAAACTTGTCTCTTTTTGCTTCCTCAGATCATCTTCAAAACCGCTACGGGTGAGTGGCAGTCCATTCAGCTCCAGGACTCCATCTCTCAGACAACGACCCCGACAACTTCGGTCGTCACCACCACCACCTCGCCCCCAGCCGGCGCCAAGAGGACGCCGACGGGGGGGCGGAAGGAACGGACTCTGGCAAAAATTGCACCGGCGGGTGGGATGATACAGCTGAACACGCCGCAGCTTTCGTCAGCGACGCAGGCGGTGCAGACGATCAGCATCAACGGGGTCCAAGTTCAGGGAGTTCCTGTCACCATCACCAACGCAGGGGGTGAGCTGATGGTGGTTTGTTTGTGTTTACACATTTTCTGTCTGTTGTTTGAAACAAGAGAGGCTCAGGATTGTCACGCACAAAGTAGAAGACAACGTCACATACTTGTTTTCTTTTTAAGGCCTAGAAAACCGAATTACTCGACCTCTGTAGGGCTGTACTCAACTCAGGTTTATGTCAGTGGAATCAGATTTGGCTGTCTAATACGAAGATTCGACAATTCGTTTTCTTTTCTCCATATAAAGTTTTAAAGTTTGAACACGCTCAGCAGGATGTTCAATGTGACAGCGACATTCATGCAATATTGTAAACAAGCCAACTGCTCTTAAGACGGTACAGATATGTGCAACAACATTTTTCGGGCTGACGTAGATATCACACAAAAGCCAGAGGCTGTTTTGCATTAAGTTGCAGTGAGCTGTAAATTCACCACTTCTAAGCAGAAGAAAGACGCTAAAGTTACCTCAGAACAGTACAAAGGCTCTCCTCCGTTCTGCTGCATCATGCCTGCAACTGCATGTAAGAACAGGGTGAAAGTGAAGAGCGCTCACTCTGCAGCAAAATCTGGGGACCATAATGTGGAGTACCATAATATGGAGTACACTGCACAGCACACTGACTAGAATAAAAAAGTTAGACTTTAAGCAATCTCAGCTGACTGAGGGGATTTAAACCTCGGACTTTCAAGGGGCAGATAAAGACAAATAACACTGGAGACCGGGGCCAGAAACATTTGATAGTGCAATAAAGCGATTTGATTTATCAACGCCAAAAAATGGATTTAGACACAGAGTAATTGATTAGTCCCAATGGAAACTGCAGCAGCCTCCTCACATATGAATGAGAAAATAAGAACATCATATTAAGGATGCACAAATAAGAAGTATGCATAAATAAGAAAACTGAATAATACAATCTTAACTAGAAACTGAACTAAAACTAAAAACAAGGACCTTAATATATGTAACCACAGCAAATATTGAATGTGAAGTTTCCCTTGAAGAATTTAAATCTAAATCTTGAACAACCCTTTTTATTCCTCATCAAAATGTGTTAGAATTATTATGAAACTGAGAGTTGAGAACAATAATAGTTGCTCTGCCCTAAGGGCACAATGAGCAGAAAATCTCCACCATTATAATGAGATGCTTTGAAATATGTGTTTTGAGTTGTATTATTTAAAGGGAAAATTTGCAACTTTTAATGTGGATGTCCATCAGTGTTTAGTGCGGCATCGAGAGCAGCAGAAATCCAGCCTGTGGTTCTTCCAACGAAGTCACTCTCAGGTCAAATGGCGATGCTGGATACACAAATAACAACAGATTTTGCAGCTGGGAACTCATGCATCTCTGTCAGTATATCTCACACTGGAATTTACTGCCTTAATTGACTACATTTAACATAAACAGTGACTGGACATCCACATAAAAAGTGGCAAATGTTCCCTTTTAACAGGGTTTGCACAACATCCTTGAAGTACTCGAATTTTAGAAAAGATATAAAGAGCTGGAATACCTTGAAATTAGCTCCCCTTTTTACCAAAGTGCTTTAAAAGTCTTGAAATTCAAATGCTCCACATAAAGCTGTCTTATATTATGACCCAAGTTTTATTGATCAAAAATTGTTCAAGAATCAACCGTAGTATAAAAAAATGAAAGACAAAAACAAATATAGTTGACTCCCTCCGTTTTCATGTGTCCTGATGATTACCGTTAATCATTAACTAGAATTTGAGTCCACTTTGACTCTCGGTCGTCACCTGGTCGTATAATTAGATTTAAGAGAGTTTGGCAGCTCTGGTCGGAGCCCCACTGTGGCTCTAAAAGTGTGTCTCGCTCTGCGTTTTCAGGCCAGCAGCACCTCACGGTGCAGGCGATGCAGGGCGCCGGGCTGCAGCTGGCAGCGACGCCGAACCAGCCGGCCATCCAGGTAGACCAGACTCTGACCCTGGAGCTGCCCGGGCAGCCAGGAGAGAAGAAGCGACGCATGGCCTGCACCTGCCCCAACTGTAAAGACGCAGACAAGAGGTGAGCGTGTCGAGAGCGGCACAAACAAGCACCAACGTTACATATTTCCTCGATAAGATTTTTCTGGCTGTTGTACTGTTGGAAGCACTGACTAAGAAACATGAGTCTCTAATGGAGTATTACCAACTGAAAATTAATATAATTTGACTGATTTTCAATTCATTAATAAGATTTTAACTAAGATGCCTCTTGTTATACATTTTGAAAACTGTGTATAAAAATAAAACCTTTTTGTTCAGTAAATAATGTCAGATGCAGACATTTCTCCCTCAGATTGACTCATGTTGTAGTTATAAACTGTTAGCATTGCTGAAAAAACCTACTGCTACTAAAAATACGCATCTGATTCTTTGTAGATATTGTTTGTACTTTGTAATTTATGTTCAGCAACTGAAAATCAAAACTTTCTGCATGAATAGATCAATTTGAAACTTTTTCAGACCCCACATTTGAGTACATTTTGATGCTAATTCAAAATGTTGTTACTTTTAAATGTTCAATTCTACCCCTGTTTATTTCACTGTGTGGTTTTGTGTGTGTGTGTGTGTGTGTATACACTCTGCAGGCCCGGCGAGGTGGGGAAGAGGAAGCACATCTGCCACGTCCCCGGCTGCGAGAAGACGTTCAGGAAAACGTCGCTGCTCAGAGCTCACGTCCGGCTGCACACCGGGGAAAGACCGTTCGTCTGCAACTGGGTTTTCTGCGGGAAACGTTTCACACGCAGCGACGAGCTGCAGCGGCACGCCAGGACGCACACAGGTCTGTCTGCTGGAGGCACGGACACATTCAAACACACACACGTGATGTCAGACATCATGCCGCGCTGTGTTTCACTGCAGTATGTAACAAAATTTATTGTCAACTACAATGATGAAAGATAATGCTGCTGACCAGAGTTAAGATTGTTTTTTTTATTTATTGTTTCACAATTGGTCTTAAAAAAAAATCATTCTACCTCAGATTTGTGAAATATTTTGCTGTTTTGCAAATGTCATGTTTTTACAAAAAAGACTAGTTTAACCCTTTGAAACCTGAACAAATCCACTTGATTACTTTCGAAAACATGGACAGAACTACAAGTGACAAAATAATTACATGAAATTTAGCAAAAAGAAAAGACAAGAAAAGGCAAAAGAATAGAAAATTATAGATAAAATAGTTTATAATGAGTGTAGCAATAAAAAGTATAAATATTGATTTCTGGACATTTCCCCTTATTTTTTAAAATAATTTTTAACCCATAATTTCTCTCACTTTCCGTCTGGCTCTCTCTCAAAACAATTTTCAGGTCATTTTCTTGTCACCTTTTCCTAATTTCTTGCAATTTGTTGGACATCTCTTGCAAAGTTGTTCACTGGACTTTAAGCCATGTTTTCAAACCTATTTGCTCCAGTATCGTATTGTTTCTTCAACTGTCACTCAGGAGCAAAAATCTGCTTTCAAACTTACAAAAACAAACAAACAAAAACAAAAAACACAGATTTGACAATATAACATATGAATGTTTTTATCCTGATAACATTTTCAGCCTGAGCCCTGGTCAAAGTCCAGTCCACTGCTTTTTGGTGTGCAATGAAGAAGACAATTGATTGCACATTTTAAAAATGGCAACTAAACATTTGAACAATTCACTCAAATCTAAAGTTTTTGGTGTGTGGACTTTGTCTTATTACCCTGCACAAACTGGCCCTTTCTTTTCCTTTTTTTTTGTTTTTACAAGTATATGATGTTGTGTTGCTCTGGCCTGTTTTAATATTTTTAAAAACATCATCATTTTCTTGTTGCTTTTCCCCCACAGGAGACAAACGCTTCGAGTGCAACCAGTGTCAGAAACGCTTCATGAGGAGTGACCACCTGACGAAGCATTACAAGACTCACATAAACACCAAGAACCTGTGAGCTGCCTGTATACAGAGACGCAGACAAACTCTTAAACTAAAGACTGTACTAAAGGACGGAGGGGCAGACGAGACGATACCAAGGGAGTGTCTGTGACTTCCCCCCGATGTGGGAAATACTCCAAAAAAATGTCCCTACATCCCCTCTCACTCCTCTAGGACACTGTGTAGCGTGGTGTACAAAGAAATCCTTCCTGGTGGAATTCAAATGGATCCAGCAAATTTATCAATAATAGTTTATCTTTGTTTTTCCTCTCTGGTCTGAGCGGAGGCCAGAACCAGCTCCGACTGAACGCGCAAGATTGCGAGGCTCCAGACGCAGATGCTTAACTCTGCTTGCTTGTTTATGAACCTCTCTTTGGCGAAAACAGAATAATTCAGATGCCAACACCGACACCGCAGGACTTCAGTTACAGCTTTGTTTTGTTTTTTCCCCCCCGAATTCTGCTTGTTATTTTATTTGTTTGTTGTGGAACATGGGGAGCTCCCAGAAATCAGCTTTCAAGCACCAAAAAAGGAGAAAATTCACCATTGTTTTATAAATTTAACAAATTCATTTTACCTCAGTGGAATGGTAATTTTGTTTTAAGCTATTTGTGTTTCAACAGGAGTTTTTTTTACTTATTTAATACCCCCCCCCAAAATTTGGGGACCATTACAAAAAAAAATCCCCTTACAAGACTTTTGAAAGCCTTTTGAAGTTTACATTGGCAATTTTTTAAAGTGTGTATATGCATACTAATATAGATAATATTAATAATGATAATAAACTATTTATAACATTTTTCCATACAATTGTTAGACATTGATTTACCAATTGACATAAAAAGAAGAAATGAAACAGGAAGCTTAAAGTTTTACCGCAGAAATACAAACAGGATGTCAAAATTACATTTCATTGCTTTGAGGGTACAGATATCAGGCTTAGCTCTTCCAGCAGAGAAATTTAAGACCTGGCGTCTAAAGTTTTAGATGCTGCCAAGACTTCAGAGCAAAACCTCAGGCTGAGAAGAAAAGGGTTTAATATGCAGTTCAGGGGCCAGAAGTCGCTGTGCCTTAAAAGTTTTCACTCAAATTTTAAAATCCAAACAAACAGGCGAAAAAAAGGAGAGCTGCTGAGATTTGAGTTATATAAGGATTTCTTAGTGAAGATCCTGCTGGAAAATGATACACATGCAGTTGTTCAAATGCAACGATATGGTGTAGATAAAGGTCACCAAACACTACAAAAATTCAATTTCTTTTGGAAGTATAGTTTATTTAAACAGAGAGAAGCAGGACTGACTGTCAAACATTGAAACAAATGCCACACTTAAACTAGGTAAAGCTTAGCAAGGTTTCAAATATTATTTTATTTCTGGTTGATGGAGCATTATTGAGTTTTGATCAACATTAAGGAATTTTAGAGATTCCGAAAGGCCATCCTGAGGCTTTTAAAGTCTCCTACAAAAATTAGGTATTATGTCCCAAAGTGCAAACATATATTTGGACAATTACAGAGGGCCCAGGTTCGAGCCTTGTGGAGCACCAGATACACTGTAAAATCCTACAAGTTGATCTGAATTAAAATGATCTTGGAAACTGATTGCCTTGAAAAAGCAAAGTAAATATAACTATTAATCCTGATATATGTTTACTTTATATCTAATTGTTAAGTTTACTCAAAATTTAGCTGCCTTTACTTAATTTTGTTAACTTCAACTTAAATATGACAAGTGAAATGACCTTGTTCTTTTAAGTGTTAGCAACTTCAGTAAAGTTAGTCTGACTTAACTCGATTATCACACAGAGGATTTTGCCAATGATGAAGTTAGGAGATCCGCAAGTTCTGTTTATTTAACATGTTAAAGAAAATACAAATATGACTGGCTAGTTTGCAACCAGCTGAATACAGATATATGGCACAAAACTTTTTATTAAACTTGTCATTTTTAAGTTGCAATAACTTTATGAAATAAGTAAATATAACTACATTTTAAGTAAACCTAACAATTAGATTGAAAGTAAACATAAATTAAGACTAATAGTTATATTAACTTATACTTTTCAAGGCAATAGATTTCCTAGATTTTTAAAAGTAAAATCATCTTGTCAGATTTGACAGTGTAGGAATCAAACAAATTTTCCGGGAGACGCCTTTCACAGATTATTGAATCTTCGAACTCTGAGCAAATTGGTGCGATTTCTTCAAAAAACATTGTGAAAAAGTCAATAAGAAATAAGAAATAAGTATAATAAAATGCAAGAAATAAGTTGATATAGAATTTTTTTTTTAAGCTAGGGAAAAACTATATTTCTAATTATCATATTTACTATTTAAATGTTACAGAATTATTGTAATTTTTAATGTTTTTCCCAAGTCATTTACATGTTTGATTTTTATTTTATTGTATTTTTCTGTTATGCATTTTTAAAAAATATATATTTTCAGGTAATTTTCTTGTACTTTTTACAAATTTTGTGCTAAATTTTAGGTATTTTTTTAATTGTTGCTCATTGCCTTCCTCCTGTGTTTTTGACAGAAAAGCCAAATTGCTCAGTTGTCAAAGGTTTAAAGGCTTTAAAAAGGTCAAGGTGAAGAAGTGTGTCACCTTTTATCAGCTGCAACTTTAGAGGAAATTGTTAGTAACATCTCAGATGGTCAGAGGATGCTAATACCTGACTGAGATTTCCAGAAACGTTCATTAAAGATGTGCAGGAAACACCATTAAGTAACTCAAATCGACAAAGTCTCCTGTAGTAACAAGTAATGTTTCATTTAGTATATGTAATGTTGCGGCAGTCTGCATTTATAACCTGTTGTCCAGTAACCTTAACGTCGAAGGAAAGTGATGTATACTACCTAAAATTCTCTACCTTTTTAGAGAAGTACTGCAAAAAAAAAAAAAAAACTTTCTGGAGATTTTTGTCATTTCCTTTGTTTTCAAGGGCATCAGCACTTCCCAAGAGTTTTAGGAAATAAGGTCAAAGAAGTCTTCTGAATCTCCAGGTGCTAATAGATGTAATTCAGTGAAATATTAGCGATCACCTCTGCGATAAACCCGCTCACACCCGTCTTTTCCCTCTGAGATCCAAACCAGGTCGCTACATATTTGGTTATCCATCTCGGATACCGCAACAGGTACGCTTAGGGCTGGGTATCCAACTTTGATACTTTCAGTGCTGCAATGTGTCAAATACTGAGAGTCGGCATTGAATATTTGGCCAGTTGTTCTTAAATCATCCTGATTTAAATCAACATTTGTTTCATTCTGTTTAGTTCTTGAATGGCTGTGTGTGTTTAGACGTTTAACGTGTCTTAACCTCCTTTTATTAACCTGAAAAGTTTGAGTTTTCAGTTTATACAGTATGTTAGGAAAAAAAACAAAACATGTTCATACCTCTCAAAGTGAGGTATTGATAAAAGTATGATGCCCAGCCCTACTTACACTGTGTGTACTAATCAATACTAAATTTCAGGGTAACTCTGTTATTCTGCTCTGCTCATGGTATAGTTTTGATTTGATGATTCGTAGCCTATGCATTGCTGTAAATATAAATGATCAGATTTCAAATTATTTGGCCTGACTTGACAATCACATCCCAAGATATTTAAAAAAAACAAAAAAAAAACCTTTCTCAGGCCTTGGATCAGTTACTTTGTACATTTTTTTCCAGCTATGTGATAGCTTTAATTCTGAATTAACACTTGAGAAGTTTTTGTTGATGAACAGATGACCAGCGTTAGGCCTGCTGTACAGTATTCACACGAAATATCTTGCTTTACAGAAAATGTTGCTCATATCAGTTTGTTATTTTGTATTTTGCTAACATGTCATCAGTCTGACCTTGTACGGGAGTTCATTTTTTTTAAATAAACACCGACTTTTTGTTAAATAAGCTTTTTTGGTCAAATCAGAAAGGTGCCATCAGGTAGCGGCTTCACCTCTGTGCTGAGTTTTCACTGTGGCGTGTTTTAATACTGTGACATACATGTTCAACGGATGGTGCTGCCTCGCTAAACATCAACTTTGACCAAAAAAAAAAGCTAAATTCAGACTTATTTTTAAAGCACTTTTTAAACCAGTTTTCTTCACAGTGCTTCACAGGGGCGACGGATAAAGCTTACATGCAGGTGGCCAATATTTGGTGTATTTTTTCACGAATGTGTCTGAAGACGTGCGATGCCATTGGGGACGGAAAGACAGAGCGTGCTCATATTTATGTTTGTATTTCATGTCTGAATATGTAAATACAGTGTGTGTCTGGTAGACACAGTAAATGTAGGATATTAAAACACAAACGTTAAGCTGCCTAGTGTTGTGGTTGGCGTGGCCAGCCCTGAAGGAAATGGACTTTGTACAGTGTGTAAGGAATAAAATATAATGTGATATTGTATAGCTTCATTCCTGCTTTGTATAAGACTTCTAGATCTTTTTTCTATTGAATTAAAGATGCCTTAGACAGCTGCACCCAGTATTTAAAGATGTTCTTTTTCTGTCTAATTCCAGGTAACAACGTTTGTAAAATTCCTTTTGTGTTTTTAACTTATGTTACATGCTAATGTAATGTGCACTGATTTAAAAATCCCAGGTTCCAAAATTTGTAAATTTAAGCTTCATTGTAATTAAATATAATGATGTTTTTTTTTTTCTCTCTCTTCCAAATTTAGACGTTTCTATTTGGGTGAATTTAATGCTTCTCCTTCTCCAAAGCCTATATGTCATTTAATATAATGTTCTGCAGCCACTTGTTGTGTTTGTATGGAGAACCCAGAGAACCAGCAATTCATTTTATAACGTGTGTAAAGGTGCTAAAACATAATGTTTGCTCCTTTTCTACAGTCACCCCCTTAAATAAAGAACTCAAACCATTTTTGCTGCTTCTTTTATTTTCTCCCACTGCTATCTTAAGATCAGTTATTGATAAAAAAAAAAAAAAAAATCTGAAAAAAAAAAAAAAAAACACTTTAATTTCTTAGTTTTTTTTAGTCTTAGTGATTTGGGACTTTCTGTAAAAAAAAAAAAAAAAAAAAAAATCCTATCAAACTTTGTCAGTATGAAGGACCACATGTGTCATGGGAATTGCAATTGCAAAGTAATTAAAATCCAACTGTGTAATTAAAAATTACATTTGACTTTGTTTACAAATTAGTTTATTAATCTGTGACTAAATAGACTAAATCACAAACTAATTATCTGATGTTTTGATGGGCAGTAAAAAGAGGAATTCTAAAAATAATTTACATATTAAATATTAATTAATGAATAGCTTAATTTAAAAAGGAATTCACATAAAATGTGTGAACAACTATGCAGACGACACACAGCTTTACTTCTCTGTTAAACCTCAAAATTTTCTGTGTTTCAAATTTTTTTCTATTTAAATGTTGACAAAATTGATTTCCTTGTGATCGGCCGGCTTTACTGATTTATTTACATTTTTCAAAATTTATTCCCCCTTTACTAGAAATATAAAGATTGTCTCAAAAAATCTTGGTGTCAGGAAACGTTTTATTTATTTATTTATTATTATTGTTGTTGTTGTTGTTGTTGTTGTTGTTGTTGTTGTTGTTGTTGTTGTTGTTGTTGTTGTTATTATTATTTATCAATCAATTTCGAAATGCAGTTCAAATGCAGTTTTATTCTTTACCAACATTTTTATTTTAGTACTCTTGTAGCAGACTATTTTCACTGCTGCTTTTATTTAAGTAAAATATCTGAAAATATCTGTTTAGTTTTTGCACGTAGAAATATTTCTCACTGGTACATTTATTTTGAAAAGCTGTTGGCGCGCGTCATCAGGAGTCGACGGAAGTGTTTCCGGTTAGCGCAGCTCAAATGAACGCCGGTAATATTTAAAGGTTACTTAATTAAACAGCATTAATTGTGTTGTTTAGTTATATTCAGCGCTGGTCCGTATCGTTAGTATTTTATGTTTGTAATATTTGTGTGAGCGTGACGGCGCAGTTTAAACACGACGGTATTTTACGAGCTAAGCTAGTTAGCTAGCATCGTTTGTTTACATGAGCAGAGCAGCTCAGGTAAGAAACACCTGAATCTGTCGGTTACCTGGTTCCTCCTGCGGGTTTAAATCAGAGCCCAAAACACACACATGATGGGAAACTATCGACAAATGTAAGTGACGTTTGTTGAGTTTGTTTCTTCTCTGTCTTCTTACTGAAAAGTGTTGAAATGTGTGTAATGTTTGAGGGCCAACCACTTCATTTAACTTTAGCTGATTTCTCCTAAAAACTTCACAAAAACCTTTATTAGACAAACAGGCCAATCAGGTAAATCTATTTAAATGTGTAAAACATAATCAGGAAAAACAGTGCGGCCAGAGTGCAAAGAGTAAAGGTACAAGGTAAATTTATTTGTCATTTTTCGTAAACGTGGTTTAAGAAGAAATGAAATTAAAGTTGACCCTAAATCCTGCCACAAAAAACACAACTTTATATTTCCTTGTCAGTCACATGCTGTCTGGTTTAGTATTTAGATCTTATACTCAAAGGACCCATATTTTAAAAAATGTTTTGTATTTTTATTTTTTATTATAAATCAGGTATAGATGCTATAACACTGTGAATGTCTCAAAATGATCAATTCACAAAAAAATGCTGTCCGTTTTTTGAAACCTTTGCCTTTAAATGAGCCATCAGGACTTCCCAAAAGTTGTGATGTCGCAACTATAATAATAATAATAACTTTATTTATATAGCACTTTTAAAAACACAGTTTTCAAAGTGCTTTGACAAACACGGTGAAGCCAGACACAATTTAACCTTATATTTATTAATTTTGTCTGTGTTCATACATATGGCATACATTTTGGTTTGATTGTGCATTTTTTAAATCTTTGAATTTGCAGCTCAGCTCCTACAATAAGTCTAAAATACACTGTGGAAACTAAATAGTTACATTCAGACTGTTCAGGTGAAAAAATGCTCCATTGAAACCCATTCAAACTGACATTTTTGATCCCACAGCCATCAGAGCAGAAAAACAGGACTTGTATTATTTCTGGGTGTCATTCTGGGCTTTTGACTCTGAATTTGTAATTTTGACTATTTTTACACCTGATGACATATTTCTTTAAATCATATTTGGCATCTGGAGAAAATACGTGCTATTTCCCAGACTGTGATAATAAAAAATCATGTAATATATGGAAAATAATTCATTTATGTGTTTTTTTTTAAATCTAAAAACACAGTCGCATCATGACAAAAACCTGGCCTAATTAATATTGTTACATTTTGTGTGCAGAGCAGTATGAATGTGAGTATAAAAAATGTACTTAACATATAGTATATAATTTTTTTTTGGCTTGATTTTGAAAATTGCATTTTGTTTGCAGAGTGATTATTATTATTATTATTATTATTATTATTATTATTATTAATAATAATAATAATAATAATAATAATGATAATAATTTTAAAAAATCAGTTACTGTAAAATTGCTTTTAAATTTCATTTCCCTTGGCATTATAAAACGTCTTAAAAAATCAATCTTAAATTGAACTTGCCTTAAGCTGTAGACGCCTATCTAGATCTATCTATTTTGTCTATTATATAAATTGTAAATATAGCAAATACAAATTTTAACTTTTGGTAGCCTACTAGTATAATAATGCGATTTAGTCCATTAGATGCATTTTTCTCTAGTAAAACTGATTAAAGTGATAATATAATATAATATTTAAGTGGTATATTTAGAGGTCGACAAATTTTTCTTTTGGGGACAAAATTTACATGACTCGTATCTCACACTGTTTTTATTTTCCTCAGATATTTTCCAGAATGACGGCAGTCAGATAGGAGGAGGGATGAGGGTGTTTGGGCCTGCAGAGCTGGTCGCAGGCCTCTGTCACGCGGACGAGCAGGATCCGTTCCCCGTGTGGCAGAATGGACTCATCAGCCCGTGTTTCAACCAGCTCGTCCTCGGAGCTTTGCCTCACGCAGGGATGGCCGTTTTCAGCGCCTGCTACCTCGGCATGGCAAGGTGGGTCAGATATACCTGCAGGAGCCGTGAGTTAATTCAGAAAAGAAAATCATTTTTTAATGTTTATATTGATTTGTTTATATTTTGGTGTTGTTACATGTTTTTTGGGGGATGTATTATTTATTGGTTTCATGATTACGGTTATTGGAAGAGTTTGGGTCACGTGGATACGGGCGGTGACGCTGATAATCTGCGTCAGTACCTGCTGTTCACCGGTGTCAGGTGGATATGAGAGAGGGGGGAGCGGGTTGCTGTATTTTTTAAAAAATCTATTTTTTAGTTTAATAATGAATTTAACAAAAACATAATTTCATATGCATGTGTAGTATTTTCGGTAATAGTGTTGCTGCTTTGTAGGTGTGACCTCCTGCGGTCGTCTCCTCCCTGTGGTTGGACGCTCCGGTGGGCGTCCGCTCTGCTGGCGGCGCTGCTCTTCGCCGCAGACGTCGTCGTGGCGAGCCTCCTGCAGCAGGCGGACTTGTACCTGGACGTCCTGGCTGACGGCTGCGCCATCCTGGCCTGGCTGGTCCACTTCGGTGCCATCATGGTGCTCCAGAGGACGGCTTTCAGGAGAACCAGAGGACCTCCGCTGCTCCTCCTGCTGGTCCTTCTGTCTGTCCCGAACCTGGTCGTCACCTTGATGATTTACTGCGACAGTCAGGAATGTTTGAGCCTCACAGATCCTCTGGAGTTGGCACGTTTTGTGCTCGCCTCAGCGCGGATGCTCCCTCTTCTGGTTTATCTTTTGGCGTTTGCGTTTCCCTGCATCAGTGATGCTGGGTACACTCTGTACATCAACGCCGTGGATGGATCCCCGCTCCTCCAGGAGAGCGCCCAGCAGGATACGGGTGAGATGGTGGCGGAGGACGGGAGCAGCTGCGTGTCTCGGCTTTTCTACTTGTGGTTGACTCCTCTCTTGAGACGAGGGAAGCGAGGGGAGCTGGACAGACCGGCGGATGTTTATCACCTCCCGCGGAAACTTCGGACTACTGTGGTGTGGCGATACTTCCACCAGTGCTGGGAAGCCTGCAGACGGGGGGCAGCGGTCGATACGGAGCGGGACCAGTGGCCTCGGCCGGTCAGCAGGAACCTCCTGAGCGGCAGCTGGAGCTCGCACTACCAGGAGGAACCTCTGGAGCTGCAGGGCGATGTGGGACTCCTCAGGGTGCTGCACAAGGCGTTCGGGCTGCGTTATTACATGCTCGGCGTGCTGAAGGTGTCGATCAACATGCTGAGCTTCGCAGGTCCGCTGCTCCTCAACAGTCTGGTCAACTTCATGGAGGCCGAGGGAGCTCCGGTGAGCTGGGGCGCCTGGTGCGCTCTGGGGCTCTTCACGACCGCTCTGCTCAGTTCCTTCCTCCAAACCATCTTCGTCTTCGAGGTTTCCAAGGTGTCGCTGTCGGCACGCGCCACTCTCGTGTCGGCCATTTACGGCAAAGCGCTGCAGGTCAGCGGCAGCAGCCTGGCCGGCTTCACTCTGGGAGAGGTGGTGAACTTGATGAGCACGGACACCGACCGCGTGGTCAACTTCTTCAACAGCTTCCACGAGCTGTGGAGCATGCCGTTCAGTATCTGCATCACCCTCTACCTGCTGTACCTGCAGGTGGGCGTGGCTTTCCTCGGAGGGCTCGCCGTGGCTCTGCTGTTGGTGCCGTTCAACAAGTTCCTCGCTTCCCGTATCCTCAGCAACAACCAGCACATGCTCAGGCACAAGGACAGCCGCGTGAAGGTCAGAACTGTGTAGATTTTTTCTGCGAGTCCTGTAAAAGTAAAAATAAAAGCAATTATGCTCTTAATAGTAAGCGACAGCTGAATTAACCCTTAGGGCCCTTTTAATAACACACACTCATATCGCTCCACGCACAAAATGTGCTTTTCAAAATCAAGCTTTCAAAAAATATTATACATTAGTATAATTTTCTACTTTCATTGAGTTTTTTTTAACCAACATCAGTCCTAATTATAAAAATCAAATATTCATTAATTTTCAGAGTTTTAACCATTTAAATGCCAGGTTTTTGTCATGATGCCACTATGTTTTTAGATGAAAAAAGAAAACACAACAAAAATAATTATTTTTAATACACTACATGCAAAGTAGATTACTTTTTTAAATGATCAGAGCTTGGGATATATCAAGGATTTTCAGCAACATTGATTTTTATACGTTATTATTTTTTGTGTAGTGTCAAATACTCGTACTCATATCGCTCTGCACACACTATGTGCGTTTCAGAATCAGGCTATAAAAATATTATATATTAATATTAATTTCTGCTTTCATTGAGTTGATTTTTTTAACCAGTATCAGCCCTAATCAAAAATATCACATATTTATGAATTTTCCAAATTTTAACCCTTTAAATGCCGGGTTTTTGTCATGATGCCACTACGTTTTTTAGATGGAAAAAAAAAAAGATTTTCAATATACTTTATTATTATTTTTGATTATCATAGCCTGAGCTATGTCAACAATTAGCAGCAACATTGACTTTATACATTATTATTTTTTGTGTAGGGTCAAATACTCACACTGATACCGCTCTGTACACAAAATATGCTTTTTAAAATCAGGTTATATT